>NC_091836.1:11741287-12044318 GCF_037783145.1 Equus przewalskii
TGAAAAATGTCAAAATCAGTACCATTATTCTTAATATTATAATGAAATAGTGATAGGCTCTTTAGATTTCTGATAAAACAGGCCCTAAACTCAAAAGACTATATCTTTTCAGGGGGAGAAATTGATTGAATACTTCTAGCTCTAATTTCAAACCAAAGACATCAAATACTCATATGTATACAGAGATAGAAATAAAGCAACTACATTTTATAGATTCCTTGGTTTCACTATAGAATATAATAGATTAATTTGATAAAATCATAGTCAGAACTATGGCTTAATGAAAACATAATAATAGCTGTTACTATTTCTGAACACCTGTATACTTTTTTTGTTTTCATTTCTGTCAATCGTAAAACAATTGGGCAAAGGCAGGTTTAATCAGAGAGGTTAAATGACTTGCTCAAGCTCATCCAGCTAGTAAATGGCAGAGAAGTGGGGCAAAGGCCTGGATGAGCCCTTTCTACAGATGCTATCATCAAATATATCACTGTAGCTCTGGATAATTTAGAAGTTACAAGTTGACATGCCATGACTATTTGAAAGGCATTGTTTTGGTAAAAACATATTTGCATATCACCTCTATAGCAATAAATTATTTTAATATTAAATGTGAAAAATAATAGCACTGCCTAATTAAAAAGTGCCATGTTTTTCATAAAAACACACAAAAAATTGTTACATAACAAATGATATTGGAGGTGTAATTGCTTCATGCTCAAATGGCTTCTCAAAGCTTTTTAAGGGAAATATTTTTATTAACTCAATAATCTATTTCAGTAGGCTTCAAGTATTTTCTGATATATAACCTGTCTTCCTATGATTTAACGTCACTTTAGAGTACCAGAAAAAACATGACCTGTAAAATGAAGATAAAGGTTATCAGGACTACCTAGGAATGGAGGCATTAGTAGGTAGGGATTTGTAGAGGAAAAGATTTAGATACCTTCCATTTGGTAATGTCATGTTCTTTTTCAAAAGCTTTTTTCTTTTTTTTAAAGCTTAGCCTGAAACATTACATCCTAGTATTGAGACATCTACATTGTGAATCAAGATCAACATCAAGAATATCAACATTCCTATGAGGTTGCAAAATAACAGTAACCACAATGACAAAACCCAACTCTTCTGGCCACTACATTCTTTTCCCCCACAGTTGAGTGAAATACAAAAAGTTTTAAATTACTTTGGAAATTAAATATGTGCTGGTGTCATCAAAATATTATTGTAATTCAAAGTAACGAGAATTAGATAGTAAAATAATCACATCATCAATAGTTCTCTGGGTCTATTACTTGAGTGTGAAAGGCTAATGATATTGTTTTTATTTTTTTGGACACACCTACATTCATTTACTTATGTCACATAATCCATTCTGAGAGGGACCACTCCACAGTGGTAGATTTCCTTTAACCACTGTATATGGGGAAAATTTAAATGTATTTATTGGGATGACATTTGTGGGGAAAAAAGATATTGAAAGCTTTCTCAACAAATGTACATATAAGATTTAATGCAAATGAATTACCCACCAGACTAAATTAAGGAGGTATTTGATATTCATTTTAAAGTTAATATCTTACTGTGTGCTGCATTTGTCTCAGTAAAGTTATACATGATAATGCTTTGCACCTATCAAATCCAAACTGTATTTTCATTTGTACATTCAAATATTTGAGGGCCTACTATTTACCAGGCACTATGACTCAGACCTACTACTAGAGTGTAACTTTCTTTACTTAGAGTTTACTTCAGTTCTAAGTTCTCATAATACTTATTAGCACATTTTCTTGTGCTAATAGAGGCCAATAAATATTTGTTGAATGAAATCAGAAATGAGGAAAATTTGTATATTGAGGTTTAAAATACAAACAATTTAGGGCTACTTAAATATAAGAAACAATTGTATCTGTGAAATATTTCTTAAGGAAGGAAATAATACTCCATTCAGTTTTAAAATTTAGAACAGGGAATATAAAGTGTTGTTCTTAATAAATATAAAATGTACTGATATTTTCCTATAATATAGTCAGTACAAGGAAAGACCTTACAAAGTAGAAAGAAAAGGTGGAAAATTTAAAAGAGATGAAGAGAAATGAAGAGACGGAGATAGGGACCATAGGAAGTGAGGTGATAAAGTCATGCATACAGAGACATGCCTTGCTGTAACAAAAGAATGAGACAGATCCATGGCCACACCAAAAATAGATAGAGAACATGTCATTCAACTGCCAGTCAAGAAACACTGTTGTCACACCTCAAAGTGGCTCTCAGACTTGTAGTAGAGTCAGAATTGTAGAACAATGCATTATTGTCATTCAGATGTGCACAAAATACCTGGTGAACCTTAGGAAGAAGCAAATCACTATCTGGAAGATGTAGGGAAGACACTGCAGAAATGATGTTTGGCTGAGTCTTGAGGTTGAGATACAAGTGGGACTGGTATGAAAGGGAGAGGGGATTCAGGCAGAAAATTGATGGTAAAAAGATTTGCATGGCTAGAACATAAAATGTATGCCAGTGGAGGATAAAGAGAGTAAAGTTACAGGAAATGATGCTTGAACACCATTTTAGAGTAACTATTATGTGCCCACATTAAGAAGAAGAGTGGACCAATTAAATTCTAATCTCTGAGGTGGAGCCCAAGGAAAGATATTTTGAAAAAGCTCACTTGGAGACTCTAATGTGCAGCTCTAGTTGAGAATCACTGCAATAGGTGACTCGAAGTCAGTGAACATTTTAAAGTGAGGAAATGGCAAAATAAGATCCTTTTTAGGAAGATAACTGGCCTGGAGGGCAGAGAGAGAATGAGTCTGTATGTGTATAAAGACTTTGCAGAACTGAATGGCAGTCAATTGTCTATTGTAAGATAGATGTATTCATAGAAAAAGACATGTAGATAGACATACCAAGGAAGAGATCATTTTTATACTAATGTGAAGACTATTTGGAATAATTGGATTAAACTCTTATTGAAGGTTATAACCAAGCATTATAAAATTTGTATATTATCTATTTTATTTGACACATAGATCTAATGAACCGAAGCCAAGGGCCCTGGTTGGAGCTTGTTTTAATCCCTATTTCGAATGCCTTATGAGAATATACTATTTATAGATATTCCACAGCTAATTCTTTTTGTAAATTGAAGAAGTTATTGGTAAGAAACAGTTATGGTAACATTTCATGCCAATTTTTTATCAGATGAAACCACTTTATCTTGTTTTGGGGGCATATTAGTGTTCATTAATATTAATCTATGTTATTGTCCTTCGGTAAACTGCAAGTATTTATCAGGTGAAGAGAATGGGTAATTAAAAATGCATTAAGAAATCATAGACTTCAGTAAATGTTTTCTATACTGTTTTCAAAGTTACTTTGATTTTCTTAGTAACAACCGTTAATTTGCATAAAGTGATATATTTTATTTGTAAGATAAAGTCCAATTTTAAAGGAATTTTGAAAAAGAATTGGGTCTACTAGTCTTTCTGAGTTGTTAAACATTATATATATGTGTGTGTGTATCTATCTATGTATGTTTAAAATTGGTATAAATTACTTCATCTAGAAAAGAAAACAATGATTGGTTTTGATTAAATTTTACCAGTGTATGAACTTGGTTCTTCCTGTTTATATACATCTTTTTTTAAAAAGTGGATCTCCAGTGACTCACATCAGAAAAGAACTCTTGTCTGTCTTCAAAAGGAATATTTTCAGTTCATAAAACAACGTGAATTATGTGTTTTCTAGTTATTATAATTGGTTGTATTATTTTAAGCCAGTATCTAGTATTTCTTGAAATAGCTCTTAAAATTGAATCTAAGGCACTCAAAAATTTTCAACCTGTGATTCATCCATTATGCCTCCCTGAGTGAAGAAAGAGAATAATATTTCTCTCCTTTTTTCTACCCCGTCCCTTTCCCTCCCTCTCCTTCCCTCCCTCCCCTTCTCTCACTCCCTCCCTTCTCACCTTCCTTCCTTCATTCTCTGATTTGAGAAGAAGTGAATAAGAAGCTCTGACTAAAAGAAACATTTCTCAGGAAAGATATTATTACACCGGGGTTAAAGGTGAGGAAATTGAGCATCAGCAAGGTTAAGAGCCTTTCCACGGGCCCCAGATGGTAAGGAGTGGTCAGGCCGCAGACTCTCCTGACTTCCTATTCCATTCACAGTACCTTATTAGAGGACAATTCCCAAAAAAGCTTAGTAAAAAACTACAAAACCCACAATACTGTTGTCATAATGATATGGCTCTACTTAATAACTTCCTTAGAGATTTGTATTTCCAATCTGGGAAACAGTCTTAACATATGAGCTGTTTTTCCTAGTTTGAGAAGTATCAATGTGTTTGAGGGATTTTTGACTCTTTTCTCTGTATTTTTTTGCATTAAAAACTCTTTGGAAAATCTGATGAGGGTAATGAATTTCCTCCTCACAAAAACATATATACACACATAGACAAAATTTTGCATCCTATTTAAAGGTTCATTTTTGTAAATATAATCAAGGAGACAAAGGGAGCTACCTACAAGGAACATATATAATAGCTTTTTATTTTTATATGTTAAGATTTTTTCCTCTAAAGTTGATTTGTTAGATGCAAAAGTTAAAACTCTTCACCTAAATGGTATGAAATAATATGGATACGATTGAGTTTACTTTAACAATCAACTTTAGTACTTTTTCAATCTTGTAAACTCTTAAATATGGGTACACAAAAACACGTAAAAAATTCTAATTATGCTTATAAAGGAAAACAAAACCTCATAATTTTCTCTGAAATGTACACAGTATGATATGTTATAAATGTAAGGCTTTGAGAAGAACATTGTAAAAACTCAAGACCTCATAATCCTGACCAAAACAAAAACAGACATACCACAGAATTTAATTTTTTAAAGATAAAAATGTCATTCACTTTTTATGAAAGAGAAGAGGTTTCACCATCCCTGCCAAGATTTTTGGTAATTGTGCAGCAATAACTTCAGTCATCATTTCTGGAAATTCAACACTCAGTGCCCGAGACTGGATAAACGTATTTAAGCAATACAGATGAAGCTGTTTGACAAGCTGTTGGTTTAACAAATGGATAAGAAATGTGAGAAAAAGAATAAATTGATATACTATTCAAACATGGCAACTTACTTTTCTAACAATATAAATACTTGTCAAGATGTTTTCTTCTTACTAAAATGAAAATAACTCCCACTCTCTAGAATAATATATAAAATATTACATACTCACAATGAAACATTTTGATGGTCCAGAAAGATTTAAAGAAACGATTCACAGTCCAATAGGATAACCACTGTGAACATTTTGGTGTATTTCTTTCAAGTTTTTTTTTCTTTTATACATTTAGATAGACTTACCCAGGTATATACACAATATGCACATATGCATATATATTTCTAAAAATGCATAAAAGTCTATTTGTTAATCTGGCTTTTTCACATAACAATACTTTGACTCTTCCTATTTCAATACAAACAACTCAATATAATTCATTTTAATATAATTTTAATTTTTGTCAAAGTAATTCATGGACATAATCTAAAAAGTCAAATAGTTCTGCAAGACTTAATAGCAATAACAACGAAACCCAGTGGTTTCCTGATGTAAGTCTTTCTATCCTTATTCCAGCTCCCCAGATACAACCACTTTCAACTTCTTTAGCCTGTCTTTTAATATTTATCTCTGTATTTATAATAAATTTTGTTCTCCAAATTTTACATTATTGATTAATTTCCTATTATGGAAAATGAGGACTTAGCTCTCTTATAATATACACCTTCCTCCCCGACTATATATACTTTCTCTTCTCCCCATTCTCTGTATTGTTCTGTCTCAATTTTTGGCTAAATCAATATCCAGGATTTATATTATGTTTTTTATTGTTTCCTGCTGGATTCTATTTCCTCTCTGATATGATTTATTTTTATTTTGGTGGAGCCAATCACTTCGTCTTCCTCTTTGCTTTGTTTCCTCAGTGTTTATCACAAAGTCATAGTCAAATTCTCTGACAGAAGTGTAAAAATTCACCTTAATATGTTCATATAGTTCCATCTTTTCCCAGTCCTGGTATCCTGGAAGCCTCTGCATTACTGTTCTCATCTAGACTAATGATTGCTCAGCCCAGTTAATGTGCTGGCCATCTCTCTGCATCTCTCCTGGGTTGGATGTTCTACTTCTTTTGCTTACTCCAGTGTTTTGTTGTAAGAAATCTTGTAGGTGTCCTTGAGAAAGGTTGTATCTGAGGTAAGCTCTATGAGACCTTACATGTCTGGAAATATTTTTACAATGCCATTGTATTTGTTTGATGGTTTGGCTGGGTATAAAATTCTTTGAAGATTTTCCATTCCTTCAAAATTCTGAAGGCACTGCACCATTGTTTTCTGGGTTCCAGCATTGCTGCCGAGAAGTCCAACATTATTCTCAATTCTGACAATTTGTGTGTGACTTGTTTCTTTTCTCACTGGTGTATTTTAGGATATTCTCTTTATTCCCAGTGTGCTGAAATTTTACAATAACATGCCTTGGTTCAGTTGTGCTGTGCCTGTATACTGGGCCCTTCCAGTCAGAAAACCCATATCCTTTAGTTCTAGCAACTTTTATTTTATGATTTATTACATAATTTTCCCTCCTTGATTTTCTCTAGTCGTTCTTCTGGAAACTCCTATTAATTGGAGAATGGAACCCCCTGGATTAATCCTCTAAATTTGCTATCTCTTCCCTCTAATTTTTCACTTCTTTATCTTTTTTGTTATTTTTTTCTGGGATTCTCTGAGATTTATATTTCAGCCCTTGCATTAAATTTTTAATTTCTGCTCTTCTTTATTTACTTATCCAAAAGTACTTTCTTGCTAAAGTTCCTTTTTAAGTATTTTCTATTCTTGTGTCATGGACACAATCTCATCCTTATTTCTCTGAATATCTTAATTTTTTTGAAGCTTTCTTCTGTTCTCTGTACTAGTGCTTTTTCATTCAAATCACTTTTTTTCTGTTTATTTTGCTTTCTGCCTTTCATTTCATAGGCTTTACCTAAATGGTGAATAACCTTTGGCTGTCTGTTTATATTTAGGAGTAAGGTCTCAAATTTGACCTGGTGAGTGGATAGCTTTTTTTTATGCCTTTACTGTCCTTTTGGAATGGTTTCTAAACACAGCAGCAATAAAAGTTGTATTCAATGTGTCTTGACTAACCACATATGTCTTGTTTGATTAATCCAGTCACGGTGTTGGGCATTTCTAGGGTTTTTTCTCTTGTATAAGCAATGCTGCAGCAAACATCCTTGCTTTTATATCTTAAATACTTGCCAATTATTTATTTAAGATAAATCCTAAAAAGTAGAAATTTGAAAAGCATGACAATTTTAACTTTTGCTATATACTGCCAGATTATCTATTAGCATTGTTATTAACTTATAATTCCATCCAAAATAGTATGAGAGTCTTATTCTCCACATTCATGCCTTTACTTTTCCTGCATATATAAAATCTTTTTTGACTTAAAGCAAAAATATTTTAGAATATATTCAGGAAAATGTATCACAATTCCTATCAACCATTAAATTACCCTCAAATTATACAAATACTAGTAAAAGGATATTTGGGTGATCTACATCAAAAATGAAAAAGCACAATATAAATTCTGAGCAGTGTGATGCAAATACTGTTTTAAAATACAAGTACAAATATGAATTTGAAGAAACTATATGAAGTAAAATTCAGATTTAAGATTTAAAAAGTTATAGAAATTCAGAAAATAATCACTGATATTCTACAAAACAAAATACTTACATCATGCAAGGTATCAAGAAATTTTGTAAGTTGGTAGAAACGCTGTGAACTAGAAACAACTCCTTTTTGCCTCAAACCAATCGCCTTGATGAGCTCTCTAATGTAGTTTGATCTCATCTCTTCAAACTGGTTTTGACTTCTTAGTCCTTCCAAAGGAACTGTAAGAAGACAATTACAAGTGGCACTCATGTTTAAAAAGACACTAGCAGTTTATAATACAAATTTCTGAGTTATATAATGATTTCCTTTGATATGTAACTCTAGATGCAAACATTTTAAATGCAAAAGAGATAGTGTTATTAATAGTTTTAGGACATGTAAACTTCTAGTTCTCTGCAAGAATATAAGAACAAGTAGGTAAGTTAAAGAACATTTCAGCTTAACTTATTTTAGTGCTGTATCAGTGGATTGGGCATTTAATTTAGTTAGCATGTGCTCAAAAAATACTTGCTATGATTTAGTTTACAACAGCATCTATATGTTGAGTCTTCTTTTTCTTTCTTTTTAACAAATACTTGGATCTTTCTGTAAAGTCTTGTCTTCATATAAATCTCAAGTATTTCTCATTAAGATTATTCCTGGCTAATTTATTGTTTTTTGCTGTAATTTTAACATTGCTTCACTGAATTTTCTAACTCCTTCCAGCTGATATGAGAGAAGGCTATTGATATTTGAATATTTCTTTTTATCCAGTCACTTGGTTATACTTTATTTTTATTTATTTTTATTTCTATTTAAAATTCTAACAGTTTTTGATTGTCTTTTGCTTTCTTGGTATACAACAATATTATATTCAAATAATATCTTCCTTTTCCCCTTTCCAATAGTTGTAGCTCTCATTTTTGCTTCAGGATTCAGTGCATTGTTCAGGACATCCAGAACAATATTAAATAATAATGGTGATGGCAAATATCTCTATTTTGTTGCTGATTTTAATGGGAATGCCTCTTATGCCCATTATGATGCTAACTAGTCATTTAGATATTTACCTCTGAAATCTTTAATTCATATATTCCAGATCTTAGGCACAACTTCTTATTCTTACCGCTAGTTCTCTTATTTCCTATACATTGTCAATTCACCTACAGCTTTTTTTCTTAAATCTTTTAGGTCTTTCTGTTGTTACTTGTCTGAGATGCCCTGGTTAACTTCTTCAGCAGTGCTATTACCAGAACTCCCAATTTCCATGCTTCCATTTTCTTTGATTGCACTTGTCCTGCAAGCAAACTTTCAACCTGAAAGTGAAGCATCTGCCTTTTCCTGCAGCTATATCTGAATTGCTGAAAGAGAACTCACATAACTTCTTGGATTTATACAAGTATATATTTATAACCTTGACCCTTAGTAATGTTTCTATAGAGAAAAAAATTTACTTAATTTTAGCAAAGTCAACTGTATGTGTCCAGCAAAGGCAGAGAAATAATCCTTTTCTAAAACCCCTACTTATTCCCTGTACCCCAATAAGATTTTGATTTCCACTCCCCTTGAAAAAAGAAGCCAGAGATAACAAACCAAAAGAAACGAAAAAGTTAATTCTTTGGCTTAGAGTTTTCAAGAGCTCAGATCCTGAATATAAAAGGGACTTTCAAAGGTAATTTTGGCAGTAAGTGATCTTCGCTCAATTGAAAACTTGTATGTGCATCTGTACGTACACACTATGTGTATCAATGATCTGTCTAGTTTCTTCATATATCTGTTTAAACCTCCATAACTCTTTTTAAGCTTTCCAACTAATCCTCCCATCTCCATCATTCTTAAACAGGAATATAAAATTAATTTTTCTTCTGATTATTGAAGTACTATTTTCCCATTGATCTTTGAAGAGTTGGAAACTAGTAACTCAAGGCCTTTGTTTGCTCTATCCAACAGTTTAGGACCAGAACTTGAAGCAATTTCTTCTTTACTCTAAGAGAAAAGCAGGCCTAATCTCATCCTGCCTCACATCCTTTAAGTACCATTAACAACATGTTTGTAGGATATGATAATCTAATCATTGGGCTGTCATCCCCTGCTCTTAGCTTATCTGAAATTTTTCCTCCTCTCCCACTCTCTTCCCTAGATTTAAGATCTTTGATGAACCAGCTTTCCTAAATATTTCTGACTATTGTCTTTAAGCACCTTACCTTAATTCATGATTTCTTTGATTATTACATCCAATATTATATGATTGGAGAATTGTCTCTCAGATTCTTGTTGATTCCACAAGTTCTGAGTTTTTAGGACTTCTAGTGGCATATCTTAGTGGCAAGTTGGGAGAGGCTGAGTCAATGGCCGTTAGCTAGATGCTATTTTAGATAAAAATACTTTTTTCAAAAATTAAGAATCTTTTTGATTTAGCTAATTTTCAAATATATTCATTGGAAAAATTTTAGAAAATGTAGAAAATTACGTCACCTGAGATCCTACAATTTAGGATTTTGGGACATTTCCTAAACAACTTTGTTGTTTAAAGTTTAACTTTTAAATATTTTATCGCAGTTTTGCTGCCTTATTAGGGCAAAGAGTAGTGCCCTGGCAACCCAACTTTTTCCATGCTCCAGAGGCAAACCACTCTCAACTCTTTTAGTGATTTCTTTTGGTTTTTCATTTCATACTTTTAAATAACACCCTTATAAAGGTGCTGATTCTTGATTTTTCATTTTTAACTTTTGAATTTCCAGCATGGAAAATCGGGCTATAGCTCTATTTCCATCTACCATCACCACCACACTATAAGCATACATATACATACAATCTCCTATTCCTCATCTTCCTAATATCATTTTCACAACATTGGTTAAATGGATATTCAATAATCAAAGTTACTATTTTAGCTATGTAAAATGCTACCACAATCAAGTCATGTAGCATATATTATTTCTTTTCCTTTCTAGTACAACTTTTTGTTTTACTAAGATTAAATACCATCCTAATGGGTGTGAAGTGTGATCTCACTGTGGTTTTGATTTGCATTTCCCTAGTGATTAGTGATGCTGAGCATATTTTCATGTGCTTAATGGCTATTTGTATACTTTCTTTGGAGAAGTGTCTACCAAGGCCTGTGCCCGTATTTAAATTGGTTTTTTTAAACTGTTGAATTGTAGGATTTCTTTATATATTCTCGATATTAATACTTTTTCTTTATCAGATATGTGACTTTCAAATATTTTCTCCTATTCAGTGGATCACCTTTTCATTCTGTTGATCATGTCCTTTGAGGCAGAGAAGTTTTAAATTTTGATGAAGTCCATTTATCTGTTTTTTCTTTTGTCGCCTGTGTTTTGGCGTCATATCCAAGAAATCATTGCCAAATCCAAGGTCATGAATCTTTTCCTCTATATTTTCCCCTAGGAGTTTTATAGTTTTAGCTCTTAGATTTAGGTCTTTGATCTATTTTGAAGTTAATTTTTGTATATACTGTAAGGTAACGGTCTGACATTGTTTTGAATGAAGTTTTCCAAACACCATTTACTGAAATGATTATTTCTTTGATGATTTCTTCTCTTATGTATTTTGTTGTTTTCTCTTTATAGACCTCCAACTATTTGGGTGTTGCACCTCCTTCTGGACTCATATTTTCTATATTTTTTGTTTTTCGCTCTACTTTTGAGAGGTTTTCCAACTTTGCCTTCCAATACCTCTACTGAGTTTTAAATTCTGCCTTCATATGTATATATTTAATTTCTAAAAGCTCGTTCCTTTTTATGCGTTCTTCCTTTCTCATAGTATCCAGTTCTTGTTTCAAGGGTACAACATGCTCTCTTATCTTTCTAAGCAAGGATAGCTTATTTTCATATAATTTTTTATTTTCTTTTAAACTCTGGGGGTGGGGCTCAGGAGTTTGCATTTTATTTTATTTTATTTTATTTTTTTGTGAGGAAGATTGGCCCTGAGCTAACATCTGTTGCCAATCTTCCTCTTTTTTTTTTTCTCTCCAAAGCCTCAACACATAGCTGTACATCCTAGTTGTAAGTCCTTCTAGTTCTTCTTTGTGGGATGGCTCCTCAGCATGGCTTGATGAGTGGTGTGTAGGTACATGCCCAGGATCTGAACCTTCGAACCCTGAGCCACTGAAGCGGAGTGCATGAACTTATAGAAGACTCGGCCACAGGTCTGGCCCCCTGCTTTTAAATTTTTTTAAAGTTTTCATCTCCCTACATGGTCTCTGTTTCCTCCAAGTTCTTTTTTTTCTTTCTTTCTGTTTTGTCTTTGTCTTTGATGTCAAAGGCCTCCCTCAGATACCTTGGTTGTTTATTTATATTCAAGAGTGGAAAACTAAAAAGCCAATTGACAGTTCTATCTGCTAAGTAATGCTTATTGACTGTGAGCTTTAGTGAAGGGCAATCTGGCTGAGCTACTTCAAAGAGAAGTTCCTGCTATTAGCATATTTAGTTGTTTTTCTTTCTGGCTAAACAGATTCTGCAGAGAAGACTCTTTCATTCTCCTACATACAAGATAGAAACCTGGATGACAAAGTCTAGGGGACAGCTGGGGGAAGAGTGCTGGAGGATGGTGGCTCAACAGCTGGTATATAATCTTAATCTGTTTTCACTACAGAACCTCACACCCTCAGCAGTGCCTGCAGCTCACCAATCTAGCTACCCTCTGTTATATTCTCCTTGGGGTATAAATCTACTGTCTGCCTGAGTTGGAAAGGAACAACTGCATGGCTGGGTGATATTTGGAAACAGACTTTCAATACAACTTTGTGTTTTTAATGCTACTTTCACTCTCATTTCAAAAAACCATCTTGTCACCAACTGCAGAATGTGCTAGAAGTTCAGCGATGCACATCAAGTTGCTTCTTGGCTTTCCTTACTTCTTAGAATCCAAGCTTCTCAGGTATGCTTAATTAGTTCTGCTTGCTGGCTTGCAGAATTTTATTTCTATTGATTCCTCTCTCATTCTTTTTTCCTTTTATTTTATTTCTTAAAAAATCCCTTTACTGGGGCCGGCCCTGTGGCCGAGTGGTTAAGTTCATGCGCTCCACTTTGGTGGCCCAGGGTTTTGCCGGTTTGGATCCTGAGTGCGGACATGGCATCACTCGTCAGGCCATGTTGAGGTGGTGTCCCACATGCCACAACTAGAAGGACCCACAACTAAAATATACAACTATGTTCTGGGGGTTGGGGAGAAAAAGAAAAAAAAAATCCCTTTATTAATATTTTGGTGTAGTTTTAGAGGGAACAATGGTAAAAGTATGTGTCCAACCTGCCATATTTTCCTAGAGACATGTATTTTAATTTTTAATGGCAGATGGGAGGTTTAAATTCTTTGTATCAAATCACTAAACTTTTTCTTTGCCAACTTTCCTATTGAAATTTAATTTTAAAAAGGTATTCCTGGGTCTGGCCTGGTGATGCAGTGGTTAATTTTGCACATTCCACTTCGGTGGCCCGGGGTTTGCTGGTTCAGATCCTGGGTGCGGACACGGCGCAGCTTGGCAAAAGCCATACTGTGGTAGGCGTCCCACATATAAAGCAGAGGAAGATGGGCACAGATGTTAACTCAGGGCCAGTCTTCCTCAGCAAAAAGAGGGGGATTGGAGGCAGATGTTAGCTCAGGGCTAATCTTCCTCAAAAAAAACCCAAAAAGGTATTCCTTATTTGAAATTTCAAAATCATTTATATTCCTTTTAGTTTGCTTTTAATGATTTAAGTGTTCACATTTTATTCAATTACCTGTTATTTATTTTAGGATATAATTTGAGCTAAATGTCTCAGGTGAGTTTTCCCCAAATATAAAGCTATTTTTGTCAACAATATTCGTCCCATACTCATTGACTTTGATATTTCTGCTACAGTATATTAAGTTCTAATATATACTAGTCTGACTAAACTAACAATTCAGTGTATCTATTCTTCTTTTGCACTGTATTAATTATGGTAGCTTTCTAATTCTCTCCAGCCCCCAAATTTTTGTAATACTTATCTATTTACTTTTCAAGATGTAAAGATGAATTTTCAACAGCTTTGCCAAGTCTCTCCTCAAAAATCCCTTTAGAATTTTGATTAGAATCTGTAGAAATCATAAGTACTATTCACTAAGTATGTCTGTTTTCCCCTTTTTTTGAAGTTGCAAGTGGCCAAGAATCTTGCTTTCCGTGGTATGTGAGTGGAAGTCATATGTATGCACTTTCTTCCCTTACCCCTGCTCTCGTGATTGTGGCAGCATGTGTTAAGATACAGCCTCCACTTGCCTGGGTACCTGAGTGATAACCGTGACCAGAGCCTCCCTGTGGATCTGCATCAGACATACAGTGGAAGAATAAATACTTAAAATTTTTTTTCTTAAGCTACTGAGATTTTGGGGTTGTCTGGTCCCCCACCATCATGTAGCCAATCCATAAATACAGAATTATGTTAATAATATCCGCTGATTTGGGAGATCTAGGAGTCTCCATGACATACCTGCTATAGGATTCATTACTGTCAAGAAATGAAGGATAGGAGTTAACTGCTCTAATACTATTTCATTCCAGGGGACTCTCTTGGCCAGTCCCATATCAATACCCATAGTCTCCTTTGTGCTCTTTCCTCAAATTAGGCTTGAAGGTCTCTGCTCCAAATACGGTTCCCAAGAGTAGGGCGATAGGCCTATATATCCTCAGATCCAGTGCTGCTCCCTGTCTTTACACAGATTTCAGGAGGAAAACTTCCATTGAAAGGGTTTAGCTCTTCTATTGTTTCCTCCTGACGTGTTACCTCTTCCCCACCATCACCATTTGAGATTTGTGCCATTAGAAAGAGGTTCCTGCAAAAATGCTGCTGAGAAAGACCCTTAGCTCACCTTCTACCTAAGGTATTAGCTCCCTGTTGTTCCCTTTCAAATCACTAGGAGTGAAGGAAGGATCAATTCAGACATTCAAAGGCTGAGCCTACCTGTGCATGGAAAAGGGGCAGAAAAGAGTAAAAGGCAAAAGCATACTTTTTTTAAAAAAATTTAAATTTAAACAATTTTCCCACCCAGACCCTTGGGGATCTACTGAGGCAGAGGTGTATGTGTTCTTTGTATATAAGAAAGAATGAAATGGATATCCGCCAGTCCTTCTGGCGACCAATGCTATGTTTGATAATATACCATTTCATTTTTCTTTTGGGTATACAGCTAGGGTGCACTTCTCAGCCTCTCTTGCAGTCAAGGTGGGCCAAGGAATGTGGGTGGAAGTGACATATGACATTTCCAGGTCTCACCTCCAAACCTCCAGATCTTCCAGGTCTCGTCTCCAAACTCAGTACTTACCTTCTAGTCAGATCCAGTGGAGGACTCCAAGCTACTATGAAAGGGTGGAGCCCCTTCCTGGAAGGAGCCTGGCTCTTCTTGCTGACCCACTAGACTGTGACTCTGAGTGATAAATAAACTGCTCTGGTATGATGCTACTGATCTTTGTCATTATTTGTTACAGCAGCCTATCCTGGCATAAAGAGAATAGATTCAACCAAAATTGTGTATTTTATATAATAAATCCTATGTGGAGTAGAGGTGCAGGGAAGCATAGTTTGTGTTTATGCATTAATTAGTTTATAATACCTAATTGAGTGAATATGAAAAAGTCACTTAATCATGTTTTATCTTAAAAAAAATAGAATTGGCTGAATTGATAGGCTATTTTAGTATTATGTGATGGGTAAAACCTGAGAAATATGAAGTGATTGTATTATAGTCTATGACTGTATATTGGGTGTTTCTCTTTTGCAGTTACAATCTAAGATTCATACCTCGTGTTTAATCATATGATCATATTGTTGTTTGAGACTTTCATAATGAATTAAAAATTAAGAAAGTAAATATCTTGTATTAAGTTACTTGTACTCACTCACTTGTATTAAGAAGTAACAATACTTTCATACAGAGGAACTCTTCTTGGCTAACTTGAAGCTTCACAAACTCCTGTGGGATCTGCCACATGGTAAGGCATAATGAATATAATGATGATTCCTTCATCCGCTGTCTTGCACCACACACAACACACAAAAGGAAAAGCAACAGGAAAGAAAACCACATACAGTGTCTTAGCCAGTTTATGTAATTTATCAGAGAATATGGGATTTAGTAATGACCTTATTTATTATTGAAAATGACTTTTTATAAAACAGACTCAATATTTGGAATTTTAAACATCTAAATTCATTGACAATATCGAGTTTTGGAGGTCAAGAAATTTTAAAGTTAGAAAATCACATTAAATACACATTGAGCAAGATTAAAGTTGTTTCTCACTATTATCATCACATTTTAAAAACCTAAACCAAGAAAGGAGAGCAAAGTTGTAGGAGTTGAGAATGTAGAGCTGAGGGGACACTCAGGAAATACTTTATATACTGATAAGATTTTTCTGTGAAAAAAAATTAAAAATTTTGTGTGCAATCCAATGGGAGAGTGGATTCAGGACACAGAAACTGAATAGTGTAGAATAGTTCCATGTATTCAGTTTAGAGTATTCAGTGTAAAATGTTACAGTGTGAAATATTCTGGGGAAATGTATGGTGATGTAGAAAAGAGAACATTAGCAATCATTAAATAATTGACAAAGTCAAATACAAATTCTGAAGGTTGAGGAAATTTATTTCAGGTATTTTCTCAACCAGGTACTGTTTTGTAATATCCTCACTAGTCAAATGAAGCTAACAGGAATAGTGAAAAGAGAATGAGATTTTGACTCAGGAGAGCTAAGATTGATCCTGACTGTCACTTAGATTCTTTAGCAGGCTAAGCAATTCTTCTGTGCCTCCATTTCCTGAGCTGTAAAATGAAGGATGCTGATTCCTTATCAATTTCAAGAGACTGCAGGATAAAATGGAATAAAAATATACAAAAGTTATCTGTAATCTGTAAAGACTTACATAAGTGTAAATTACTATGTTATATAATTCTAAGTCAGCACTCACTGTTAGAAAAGTATAAATATTTCCACGAAAAGATTCTTATTCAGTTTAAAGTTATATATAGAACATTAATTATAGTAATTTAAATATAATCAAGCAAATGGACATATTTATCTTTCAACTTTCTAAATAAATTGCCAGTCTGATTTTTCTTCTAAGAAGAGAGATAATACTTTTACTTTCTGAAGGTAAGTCAATACTTTCAAGCAAAAATATTTCTCACTTACCTCACTATCTTCAGTTAAATATTTCTCATTTATTTCATTATCCTCATTTAAATATTTCTCATTGCCTTCATTATCTTCATTTAAAGATTTCTCATTTACTTCATTATCCTCACTAGTACCAAGGTATGAAATTTTAATTTGTTCAACTAAACATTTAATTTTATCTTTAAGTATATTTTTTGGTACATTTTTGAAGCTTAAAAAAATTGGATTTGAGGGGCCAGCCTGGTGGCATAGTGGTTAAGTTCATGTGCTCCACTTCAGCAGCCCAGGGTTTGCAGGTTCGGATCCTGGGCGCAGACCTACACATTGCTCATCAAGTCATGCTGTGATGGCATCCCACATATAAAGTAGGGGAAGATTGGCACAGATGTTAGCTCAGGGCCAATCTCCCTCACCAAAAAGACAAAAAAAAAAAAACCCCAAAAACCCACTAAAACCAAAAATTGCACTTGAGACAACTACTGTATATTGAAACAAAAGGAAAAAGCTCCAAATATCAAATTATGTATAAAAATGATACAATTTTATTAATATTGTCATATCAAATTATATCCTTTAGGTAATTCTGAGAAACCTTTCAGGAAAATTCTATTATTTAGGATACAAAATGTACAAACATCTATTTAAATGTAAGTTTCAAGATTATCCTACCTATACATTTTTTTTTTAATGGTTCATTCTCTCCTTCTTTCTTTTAGGAAGATTGGCCCTGAGCTAACATCTGTTGCCAATCTTCCTCTTTTCTTTTGTCTCCCCAAAGCCCCAGCACATTTGTATAACCTAGCTGAAGTCCCTCTAGTTCTTCTATAAGGATGCCATCACAGCATGGCTTGATGAGCACTGTGTAGGTCCATGCACAGGATGCAAACTGGCGAAACCTGTGCTGCCGAAGCAGAGTGTGTGAACCCAACCACTACACCACTGGGCCAGCCCCACTACATATATATTTTTGATAATAATAACAACAAAAGTCAAGTTACTACTTACTCATTTAGTACTAGATCAGGTGCAAAATACAGCATCTGTCCACTGACATGTTTATAGGATCTCCATCCTAGTCCAAATACCATTAAGCTCATCCAAGAATACTGGATAAGAGTTATCTGGTCATCAATATGTAACTTTCGAAAACCTGCAAAACAAATTTAAAAATAAAATGATCACAAAAATCACTGTGTCAGAAATGTTGAAAATAAATAGAAATTTGAAAGTACCTGTCAGTAGGATAATATAATGTTTTTGATCTCAATATATTTATACTACAAATCAGGCAATATTAATAAAAAATAGGGCCTGCAAAATTAAAAAGAGCAGCAGCTTTGGAAGTTATTAAAATTAGTCACTGTGGTTTAGCATTTCTGGAAATTCACTAATTGATCAAATGTCTACCACTCATTCTTTCAACACTCATTTATTGAGAGCCATTCGTGTGCCAGGCACTGCGTTAAAATGCTGGAGTTAGGAAGATGAATAAGACACAACTCTTGCCCTTAAAAGAGGTTTGCAACTCAACAGGAGAGAGAAGCACATAAGTCCAATGTTACAGAAAGTTAAGAGGGAGTACATCAGGCAATTGGGAGATCAGGAAAAATATACCTTAAAAGAGAAAGCGATAATGCCCAAGCAGAATATAATCAGTTTGTTGAGGAATCTCAATTCTTTGGCATTTAAGTGTAAACTGATTTTATTTTGTAAAACCACTGCTTTCAATTGTGCTATATCTAATTTTTCTTTAACATCCCTTGATAATGTCTTGGGTAGCTGCCATAGTCTTCTGGTCACTTTTGTTTTTTGAAACCTAATCCAGTCTCATTTTAGACTCCTATGTGGCTGAAGAGGTTTGGAGTCTGTGTGTTTGTGTGTGAATACTCTGGTCTTTCACATCTTCACAACCTCCTTCTTTTAGGCCTTTCTCTGGTGTTGGTGGCAGAAGGAGGATGGCAGGGAAACACAAATGTATCTTGACTTAAATGGTCTTTCCAATTCTCTTTTTGCCTGTTGGGGGAAGATTACCAGCTCAACACTGATTAACTTAAAAGAGGGAGGAAGAGGCAAAGAGGTGAGTTTGGAGATGTAGGCTGGGGTCAGATCATGGACGGTCTTGTATGTCTATTAAGGAGCAGTGGCGGTGACACTGCCTTATTATGTTATGTATGGATCCTTGGGAGCCATGTGGAGGATGGATTCACTGGAATAAGCCTGGAGTTAGGAAGAGAAGTTGGGAGCTATTGCCAAAGGCCAGATGAAAGATGATAACAGCCTGAAATAAATCAAAGGTAGGAGTAGAGAGGACAGAGTGTATTAAAGAAATATTTAAAGAGTAAAATCAAAGAAATCGGGCAACTGACTGTATGTAGGTAGGAGGAAGAAGGAGTCAAATAGGTCTTTCAGTATTTTTACTTGAATGGTGGGTGATGACAACAGTATTACTGCGATAAAAATAAAGAAGGAGAAATAAGCTACAGAGAAAAAAGTAAGTTTTGGACATATTTGAAGGACCTCCGAAATATCCAGATAGTAATTGGACATATGAATTAGAAGTATGGAGAGATATCTGAGCTAGAAATACAAATTTCACAATTATTTGTATCTGAGTGTAGCTGAAACAACGAAAGTGGATGATATCATTTATTAAAGGCATAGAGACAAACAAGTGTTTTGGTGGGAACACCAACCACTTTTCATAACGCTATTTTAATAACATCTATTCCTCCTAAAAACTCATTGAAATCCACTCGCAAATGACCTATTTCAAAAGGAAAACCAAAGCAAAACTTAATTCCTTAGATCTTAAGGGTGAAAGAAATTTATTTCCTGATTCTGTTAATCATCTCAAGTAGGTAGCAGAAAGGTAGGTTATCTTCTCTCCATACACTCCAGACAGTCCCAGCTTCATGTGAATAACAGGAAGACTGATAGTCTCTTCTCAGAAACTTTTAGCCTTACAGGGACCAAAAACATCTTTAGTACATATTCATAGTTAGGGATGCTATAGCAGACATCAGCCTTGTTTTTGGGTGGGGAGTGTTCACTCTTTAGTGTTTAACTTTCTCCCCTTCCTCCTTCCCTCTCTTCCTCCCTTTTTTTCTCTACGCAGACATAATTTCCCATTGGTTGTAGTGTGGTGAGAGCAAGTACCCTACCTTCTCACCAAGGAAGCTGGCTAAGGCTTTGCTTCCCTGGGCTTGTGATCCAGGTTTGGCCTGCGGAACACATAGTACCTGGACTTTGAATCAAAAAATAGTAAGGCAAAGACAAAGGTATGCTTAGGCTTTATTCTTGATGGTGGTGGTGCCCAGCGACAGCAGGATACAGTGGGGGCATTTGTGATGCTTGTTTCCTGGCCCTCCAGAGATGCCTTGGTTTCCGCATATTTTCCAAACTTGTCTTCTAGCTTCTATTCAGTGAATCCTTGGTGTCCTTCCAGGAAATTACTCCTTTCTTTTTGTTTTGTTTTTGATAGCCAGATGTCTTTTGTTTTTGTTTTTTAAAATTAACAGAGTTGGTTTTTATTGCTTGCATCCTGATTTATTCAGGTGCAGAAAGACTCCCTAAATAACCAGCTAAGAAAAATTTGTCACGCGATTTTCTAAATTCTTTCTTTATTTTCATATGACATATATGCATCTTGAGGTCCATGTCTATATATTACCTCTTTTTTTAAAAAAAAAAATGAAGTAGTCAATACAATAGACCTAGTACAGAAATGCTGCTTGTAAATGGAATATTTTACAGGCTTTACAAAAATGGGTAATGAATTCTTTTATAAAGTTTAGAATTATTCGATAAGAGAGAAACGAATTTTCCTAATCTTTGCAAGGCAAGACTCCCTAAAGGCAGGCATATATGGATCTGTCTATTGCTGGTCTATCTCAAATTAGAAGGAGTTCTGGAGAGAAGGCCCAACCTCCGGGGCTGGCTCTACCACTCGCTGAATGCCACTGTGCACAAG
Organism: Equus przewalskii; assembly: GCF_037783145.1. Lineage (NCBI taxonomy): Eukaryota > Metazoa > Chordata > Mammalia > Perissodactyla > Equidae > Equus > Equus przewalskii. Next base: position 11,762,133 of record NC_091836.1, read on the forward strand.
TCATTTAATATCACTGAATCCAAATTTCTTCATAAGTAAAATCACAATGATAATGATAACTAGTTCACAGAGTTGTAATGACACTCAAATGGGATAATTATGCACATTATAGAGCACTATGCAGATGTTTACTGTTATTATTACCAATGGAGCCCAAAACAGAATTGCTGAGGGGGCAATGGCTGTATGAAAGCCACCGATTAGTCTGATGGGAAATCTCTGATATTAAAACACAGTGAGATCCAGAAGGCATTTTATATGTCTCTATATATTTATTTTTATATATTATTTATATATTATGGAACCTACATGATACAACTAAAGTGTCAATGTTATCAATAGCAGTAAAATTCAAAATGTGATGAAGCATTCTATCTGGAATATACATTTTCCAGAATATATATTTCATATATATATTTGTTACATATCAACAAATATATATCTGTGAAATACATACTTGTCCAGAATATAGATTTTATATGTTATTAGATATATATAACAAATTATATATTTCATATTATATATGAGAAAAATGGCAGAATCATAGAAAGTTAGGTTCAGTCAAGCAGATATATTAAAACATTAACAGACTATTCAATATCATCTCCGGTAATATACTTATTTTTCTCTGTATCTTTCTTAATCAATTTTATAACTTTCTAAAGAAAGTATTTCGGGGCTGCCCTGTGGTCGAGTGGTTAAGTTCACGCACTCCGCTGCAGGCAGCCCAGTGTTTCGTTGGTTTGAATCCTGTGCGTGGACATGGCACTGCTCATCAAACCACGCTGAGGCAACGTCCCACATGCCACAACTAGAAGGACCCACAGCGAAGAATATAGAACTATGTACCAGGGGGCTTTGGGGAGAAAAAGGAAAAAATAAAATCTAAAAAACAAAAGAAAGTATTTCATAATACTTAAATATTTGACTTACTATGCTATATTTCTTTCACTCTAGGCCTTTGTTTTATGATAATCTCTGAGTAGTTTTAAAATTTTACAAAAGTATACAGCAGTTAACTCATTTGTTCTTTTATATTTTTTTTGATGAGGAAGATTAGCCCTGAGCTAACATCTGTGCCAATCTTCCTCCACTTTGTATGTTGGATGCCTCCACAGCATGGCTGATGGCGGAGCAGGTACATACCTGGATCTGAACTGGCAAACCCAGGCCTCTGAAGGGGAGCACATGGAATTTTAACCACTCGGCCATTGGGCTGGCCCCTTATTTGTTCTTTTTTGAAAAACAGATTCTGCTTATATGTACATTTTTATGTTTACACTAGCCTACCCTTTGTTTTTTGTTTGTTTGTTTGTTTTTTTTTTGCTTTTGCATTCTGGGGTTATTAAGGACTAGAAATAAAGAAACATTCTTATTATATTATAAAAGGCAAATCTTGCTGAAATAACTTAAAACTTATGAAAGTACCAAGAGTTATAGCAGAAAGTATATTCTTTCCATTTAACAAACAAATACACCTCAGAAACTAGCTTTATTTACTCCACCATTTAGAGGGCTAATCTGTGATAAATGTACAATGTTAAATTGACTTGAACATGCTTGGTACAGAAGTGCAATTTTTTTCCCCATTAACTGTAATATCATACATTACTTTATACTGAAACAAAGACGGGAACACTGAGATCAAATTCCCATTGATGATAATGATCAGGTAAACTCAGTACATTTGAGATGATGATCAAAATGAAAACCTTCACATAGGGAAGTGATGGATGATCTCTAATTGTGTTTAACAGGTAGTAAAGAAAAAGAGCCTTGCCTTTTAACTGATATGACCTGATTATTTCTGACAAAAGCCATGTTACAAGCTGTACAATCATTAATGCTGAAAAACAATTAAAGAGTACAGTAAAGACATGGCCTGTATGACCTTCTAGGTTCTCCTATCTTTCTTGTAGAGTTCTGGTAAAATATACAGGCTGTGCTTCTGTAAAAACTGTCATATATTGAAATAGTTAATCTACAACAGGTGCACAGCATTAAATACCTCAGCATGTTCCGACACAAAATATGAGCTTTGAGGAGCACAAAAAAGCTTCAGCACAATAAATGTAATCACCAACACATGTTTGATAACATTATCAATAAGGATGTGATGGTTAATGATTTAAGGCAGCATAGTTCTTTTCATATCAATTCCATAATTTAAATTTCTGTAAATATTCTTTAAGCACTTCTTTAGGATGAAGCATTATGCTTGCAATTAGACATAAAATCTAGAAAGACCCTGTTTCTGCCTTCAACCCTTTTGTCTGGCGAGACAGACAGAAAAGTAGAACATAATTATAACTCAGGGTGACAGTGCCTTGACACAAGGGTGACGTGGCAGAGCAAAGGGGTTTTTGACCCAGTCTGGGAAGGCTTGGGAAAATCTTCCTGGGGAAGTCACAGGTAATTAGAATCCTAAAGGCTAGTTAGAGACAAGCCAGGGGAAGACGTGGGAGAAGACAAGGGCCTCCAGGTAGGAAAAACAACATGGGCTAAAGAAGGCAGGAAATTGAGCAAAGAGCATTTTGGGAACTGAACCTTAGAGTTACCTGAAGAGGAACAGTGAGAAAGAATGCTGCGAATTCAGGAGCCAGACCACAGAAGGGCCTTGGATATTAAGGCTGAGAAGTTTGAAAAAGAAAAGGAACAACAGAACTGATTATAATTGTTTTAGAAAGATGATTCTAGGGGCAGAATAGAAGATTGTTTGGGGCCAGAGTGAAACTGTGGTAACAGGATCAGTCAGGGGACTACAACAGAAATCTAGGAGCAAATGACGACCTAAACTAAGGGCAGTAGCAGTGAAAGCAGCGCGTATAATGCATCACATATTTAATTAGTAGAGTTGACAGGATCTGACAACTAATTGGACAGGAAGTGAAGGAAAAAAGTGAGCTAAGGATGATACCCAAGATTCCGTCCGAGGTGCCATTCAAGATACAGGAAAAGGTTTTAGGTTTATGGAGTAGAAGGTCATGTTGACTTGGGAGTTCATCCAGGTGGAAATGTGTAATAAACAGTTGAAATATTGGGTCCAATAGTTCGGTAGAGGGTCTGGGTTGATACTATGTGTTTAGGAGTCATCAGAATACAGTGGTAGTTGAACACAAGGCTATGTATGAATGAGCTCATCCAGACTGTGGCATGAGAAACTACTGGAGTACAAGACAGAACACAGGGAACGCCAAATTTATGGTGTAAGTGAAAGAACAAATCCACAAAGGAAAGAGAAAATGTATAAATTGAGAGAAAAATATCTAGCTGGAAGGGAAATGATGAATGCCAAAGGAAGAGTTCCAGTGAGAAATAGTTACTTTGTCAATGGCCCCGGAGGCATGTGAAACATGTTAAGGGATGAAAGTATTCATTTGATTTGATAAGTAAAAAATTTTGTTGACATTGGCAATAGTAATTTCAGTAGAGTAGAATATTAGGAAAGTCATTTTTGAAAGTCTTCATAAAAGTATTATCAAACCTGACTTTACTCCTGGTAGGCTCATTTCTTTCCCATCACTTTTTTGGGGGGAAGTAATTTGATTTATTCATTTGATTTGGGAAGAAAGAAAAAAATCTTTTGTCACATATGCAATGGCTGTCACTGACTCAAAAGATATTTTGCCATGCTTCACAGGCAGAAAACAAGCAAAGGACTGTCCGGTCTTCTGATGCTAATGACTGTAAGTAGTCTTGATGCCGGGTTGGTGAGCCGAGGAGTCGAAAGAAAGATTTCTTGGACTCTCAAGATCTGGCAGTAGTGTTCTTTTATTTAGAGAATAGTGTGGAATAGCATGGGGACAGGACCCATGGGCAGTCAGAGCTGCTGCGTGGGGACAGGACCCACGGGCAGGAGGAGCTGCTGCTGCCACTGCTGCTGCTGGCATGGGTGGAGAGTAAGGCTAAATTTAAGGCATAGGTATGTGAGTTATCTCTTTACAAGACAAAGGAAAGAATATGTAAAAAAGTTGTTAAAATGATATCAGTGCCGGTAGGGTCTGGTTATTGGGTGGTCCTATAACTTTTAGATAAGAATCAAACCGGATTAAGTAAATGGCAGAAGCCACCTCTTAAATATTGTCTTCAGCTAAAGACAAAGGAGGATGTTGTGGGGGAGGGGGTTCAGTTACATGAGGTTGCCAGACAGTAAACAACTTAAGTCCTTGCCTTCCCCATTAAGAGTTTCCAGAGATAAGGCCATCCCGCCTTCCTCCTGGTGCAGAGAGGGAGACAACCCCCACAGATGGAGACTTCCTTCACAAATGCAAATGTCTCTCATCAAAGGGGAAGGAAATTCCACTCCACAGAGCTTCCTTCTCATCTGCAGTTTTAAAAGTAACCAGCCTAAAATACTCCCCATCACTCTGTCTAGCTGAGACCAAGAAGTAAGGTATGTATTAAAAAATGCATGTTTAAAAATGTTAAACCATTGACTAAATAGAGATTTCACCAAATAAATAGCAGAATCAAGACAAAATTTATAAAAAGGAAATATTTCTCCCAAACTTCTCTGTCACATTATTTCTGCTACAATGTATTGATATACTAGACGAAAATATTTAAAGATTAAATTAAATTGGGAATCAGTACTTAATACTCATTCTTATTATTACTTATTTCCAAAGCCTACCCTGACTTTCAAGACCCTCCTTGATCTTACTATGCTGTGAGGGGAAGGTATGATAAGATTTTTTATGTTACTAAAGGACTCTGACATTTTGAAAAGATTGAGAACCATTCTTAGGCTGGTCTAATCCATCATTCACCAAACATACTTCATGTTTTCCTTATTTTACACCATCAGCCATGCTCCTCCTCCTATCTGAAATGCTTCCTCTTCTTATCAGGACTTATCAAAGTCTCATTTCTCCTTCAAGGTGCAGTTTAACTGAGACTTTGAATGAAGCCTTTTCTAGTTCCTGAAGCCAAAAATGTTCTTCTGTCCCCATTTTCTTTATATCTGCATCTTACATCATTTTCACATACCACTATAGTTGTTTGGGTATCTTATCTATTACATCAGATTGAATGTTCCTCAACGAGGGAATATGTCCTGTTCATTTTTAAAATTTTGCAAATATTGTGTTGCTTCAAGTTCCAAAGACGAAAATATTACTCATTGAAGTTACAGCTAAAAGTCAATGTAAAAGCATTCATATATAGATGCAATATGTCAGATGCAGTGTATCCTGAGAGGTCATTTGTATTTAAATGTGTTGTCAGGAGGCTAAAGCATCTTGCAAGTCTCCATTAAATAGACACAAAGACAGCTCTGAAATATCATGGGAGAGATGTCAGATAAGCTGTAATTATTGTAATAGGTCCAAGATAATAGAAAAGCATAGACAAAGAAGAAATGAGGAAGCTCTGACCAGGCAACAGGAATCTCCTTGGGCACCTGCAAATACATGCCTTGGGGCCCTCATGCATGCTGTCACCTTTGTTATGACTATCATTCTGCATCTAATCTTAATCTAACTTCCTAAATATACTTTCCTATTGTGAAAGGATCACTTGATCTGCCAACACATTTTCCTAGCAGTATCTTTGTTTTTTGCACTGTAATAAGTAAGCCTCATTTAACAAAAGTCCATCTTTCACAGACCACAAACATGTGAGTGAATAGATAAAATAAATTTCTCGTATGTGCAAAAGTGATGACCAGATGCTAGGATGTGCTGCACCCAAATGCATTCACACCATGAGCCCACCGTTCTGGCTTCTCTTTCTAACACCACTGTTTAATTGTTAGGTCTTGCGCACAGCAGGTATGCAATAAACATTTATCAAGTGAATCAGTGAATAAAAACCACTCTCTGGTTTAAAGTCAACTGAAAGGTTTGATTAGCTAATGATACTAGATTACTGTATCATACATATGTCCCTCTGAGTCCTTTTGCAGAGGTCAATATAATCACTCTGATTCATGGACCATTTTCATCATTCATTCATTTATTCAAGTTAATCTCAGAATGAAGACTATGCAAATATGCTTTAAAAGACCACAGGCCAAACAATACTTTCATAATCTCAATGCTCCCCTTATTGTACAGTTAATGGAAATAGTACGTGTAATACTGGTGATGCCATCATTCTTGTTTACTTACATAAATTACATTTTGCAACATTAAAAATTTACCACCAAATTCAATGTAAAAATTTCCTCTCACTGTTTTTGATGGTGTGCGTGGGTCAAAAATCTTGACAAATACAAGTGTTTCAACTTAAAAAGCTCACTTAACTTTTATCCAAAGTGAATAAATTATCTTTTAAAATATAACTGGTCATTGTCTAACTTTGGCTAGCTGATAGTAGAATCTTTTTAAACAGTAAAGAACCTCTAAAATGCAAACAAAAGAAATATGGACTATATAAAAAAAAATCAGAGAAATCACTTCTTCCAAATAACAGAAAAACAGAGAAAAGTTAAACACACATTTAAACACTCATATTTTTAAATAGAAAAAGTTCATCAATACTATTGTCACAAAAATCTATCACATTTGATAACCACTTTACAGTAAGTTTTAAACATTCAGAACTTTTCTAATGGAAAAAATTATTACCTGTCCAAGGCCTTTCAGCAAGAATAAAGCTAATAAAAACCTGGGCATTTTGATTTTTCTATAAAATTAGTCTACATCCATTAGAATAATTAATTTTATGAACTTTTCTCAATATGTATTTTTTAAAAGATTCAACAAACGAGAATCAATTTTTCTTTCTATTTCATGTTACTTTGAATTTTCAATAACAATTCATCTATTGTATTTCAATCCTTTCAGGGAGAATAATAACTGAGAAATACATTAAGGCAAATTGGGAAGGAATTATTTTTTCAAAAGGCTACTGAATTTACTTGGAGACTAAAATGACATAATATATTTAACTCTTTATCAGGTATTGGAAAAATGATTTGGTCTAAAGGAGTATAGGGATATTATTTGTGTGAAGAGAATATAATTTTAAAATGTTTCTATTTCTAACTAAGGGATTAACACCTCCACAAGCAATTGCTACTCATATATTCTCCTGGCTCTGTAGTCTAACATTGAGCCAAGTGGGAACTGCATCCTTGTTTCTTTCAACCTCTTGGCTCCTATGGAACGTTATTTATATAAATGTAAATACAAATAGAAACAGAAATAGTTTATAAATTGACTGAAATCCTTTCATGATGATATGATTCATATTCTCATTGTTACCCCCTTTGTCGGGGTATAAATTAGAGAAAACAGCGACTGGAAGTTCATTTCTCTGCAAAATTATTTATTTATGTTTAGGAATATTGTTTCTTAATTGACTTTAGATACTCTGCTGTACTCAATACTATTTTGATTTGTTATATAAATATATACATTCAGTTTTATTTCAACCAATTGAGTTTGGTCAAATTAGGGTTTAGAATGAACTAGATATGTTTAAGATGGTCAATTTGTCTTTCTCTGAACTACTAGACATCTATGGTTGAACAAATAAACTTATGCTGTTCCTTAACTGTTTCATGCATGTAATTCTTGATTCATCAACAACACTCAATGTGCTAACTACGTCTTTTGTATCTCCCTAGCAAACAGTAGGTTCCTAGAAAAGCAGCAGATAATATAGGATCCTAGATAAATATTTTGAACTACTGAAACATATACTATAACGTGCTGTTATAACATGCTGTATTAACTATAGTTAATTTACTGCACAGACTGTTTGATTTTATTTAACAATCTACTAGCACAACAAACAGTAAAATTTTTGTTACATGCTATTATATACAAATTATTATTACCTGGCAGTGATTTAGACCACTTGACTACTGAAAGAAGTTGTCTCTCGGCTAGTTGATTAAGACATGTCAACAAAGAACTGGAGGTATCAGGTTTGGTGTTGTCATGTCCTGCATAGATCATGTCTGGTTCAATGCTCATTAGCAGGTTGATCAGTGGGGGCATCAACTGTATATCCTGATTTGGTGAAAAAGAGATTCTCTGGCATAGGGGTTGGCTTTCATTTGGAATGCCCACCGGCTGTGGGAGAGTGACAGCATCTAGTGCTCTCATAACTCGCACTTTATTGAACTTTTTAAACTTTCGACCTACAGAGAAGAAAGAAAAGAAGTTCATGTAAATACATATCAACTAAATCTTCCAGAGGCATATTATTTTTCCTAAGTCTTAGAATCACAGAATTATAGGTTTTAGCACAATCTAAGAAAATGAAATTGAGTAAGTAAAAATGTTAGGTCTGAGACATGGATTAAAGAATTAATTACACCAGCATTCAGTGGGTTGGTGGGGTGTGGGTAATTACACTAGCATCCAATGTGGGGTTATGGAGCTTTACAGCAACACGTATGAAAAGGCAAATGGCTTTTAGCGGAGACTAAGCTCAGCACTGGTCAAAATTCTGACAGGACTGCTTCCCAAAAGCTAATGCTACTAACTACATTAATTAAAACACAGCCTTCTCTTGAGTTTTATTCTTCTAAGACTCTGTTAAAAGATATGTATACACATACACAAACCCCACAAAATCTTGTACACAATTTCAGTGGGCTCATAGATTCCTTCAAATTTCCTGAAATTAATACATGGACTATTACGAGATCTAAGGACCCAAAATTAAGAACCTCTTTTCTAAAGTAAGGGAGCAGAGAGTCTATATCCTGTGCTGGTCAGGCCACATTTGTATTTCTAGACAATTTCTAGGATTTTTACGTTGAGGGGCAATTCAGGAAAAGTGGGAATTACTTTTGGACTTACTGATCATATCTGAGTGAACAGAGATAAATATAAACTAACCCATAACACCTTCTATTCTGCTTCTGTTTTATTTTTCTTCTTAGTATTTATCATGTTCTATCAGGCTACAATATTTTATGTTATGTAATTATCTGGTTTATTATCTCTGTCTTCAACTAAAACATAAGCTCCTTGATAATAGCGTAGCACTTTACATATAGTAATACTCAATAATTCTGTTGAATAAATCAATAACTGCACAGCAACAAAAAAGCTGCTTGCTACAAGGGCTCCAACAATAATCTGGCTCCTGCTGTATTACTTCTACTCTCTGAAGAATGGGAAAAAAAATCCAAGTGGAATTTCCCTTCAGGAAGACACAATCTAGGGCAGAAGGGGTAGCATATTTCATAGCAGAATGTTTGGGGTTCACATATGTCTGCAAACTTCAGCTGTTGACACGTTTCTACCATAGCTACATTTAGGTCTCCAATTGCTTTTTCCTTCTCTTCTATACCAAACCAAATCACTGAGATTTCCAGCTCAAAGTCTTTTAGCTCAAATTGTAAGGGGATAATCAAACCAGGAAGGAAGCCAAGGGGAACCGTTTAACAATTACTAAGTCAATAACAGCCCAAGATGGAATTATACAGACTTGAATGCATAGTAACTAGTAGGCATATTTATGGAATTTAAGCAAAAATATTTTTAGGAATGATAAAAAGGGAACGTAAAAGCAAAAATCATGAATACAAGTTGGAGGAAGAATTACTGTATGAAATGGACTTATTAAGCAATCATTTCACTGTATTTCAAAGATAAAGTGGCATCTAAGTTTCAAGAAATCCAGGAAGAGAAACACAACGTCAAATCAAAGATCAAATAAATCACAAGACGGAATAAGATAAAATGGGAGATGGCAGAGAAAGAAAATAAAGAAATAAAGCCACTATACATTTAAAAACCTTATTAGAAGAATGAAAAAGGAGAACTGATAGTGATGCAGGGTCAGTGAGCCGAGGAGTCGAAAGAAAGATTTCTTGGACTCTCAAGGTCTGGCAGTGGTGCTCTTTTGTTTAGAGAATAGTACAGAATAGCATGAGGACAGGACCCATGGGCAGTGAAGAGCAGCAGGCATGGGGACAGGACCCATGGGCAGTGAAGAGCTGTTGCGGCTGCTGCATGGGGACAGGACCCATGGGCAGTCAGAGCTCCTGCTGCTGCCCTGAGTTGAGGTTAGGGCTAAATTTATAAGGCATGGGTACATGACTTATTTTTACTGGAAAAAGAAAAGATGATGTAAAAAGTCATTAAATGATTTCAGTGCAGATGGGGTCTGGTTATTGTGTGGTCATATAACTTTAGATACGAATCTGGTCATATAGATCGGCATGTAGGTGAGGATGCCCTGGGCTTCTTTCCCTGGGGCAGCCCTAATTCATACCATAAAAATCCACCGGGTCATATAGTTCGGCATGTAGGCCAGGTCACCTTGGGCTTCTCTACCTGGAGCAGCCTTAATCCACATCACTAGTGTAAAAAACTAAATCAGTGACATGAAGTTTAGACTTTGAGATTTTGAGAAAAATCACAAAATGAAGTATAAAAGGAGTAAAAGTGAGTAAAGATAACAGATATAGAAAACAGAAACCAGAAAGCCAACACATAGATTATTACTGGGGATCATAAAAAAGGAGAGGAAAACATGAAACAGAAAAAATCTTTGAAGTTAACATTAAGAGAATACTTAGCTAATATATTAGAAGACAAATTTTCAGATCAGAGAGGGCTTACTCTGTACCAAGAAATGATAAAAATTAGTCTCACATCTCTCTTCAGTTTCATTAGATGCCTAAAGACAATGGCACTGTATGCAGATTTGAGAGACAAGGGGCTCATACCACAGATTTTCCATGTTTTAATAGAATTTTAGTGAAGATTTGGGAGGCCAAGAAAGTAGTACACACAGTAAGCTTCTCAGTCTCATCTCCCTTTGTCAGCTCACTTCTTTTACCTTCCCATCCTAAGCAACACATCTTCCTTTTTGCCTTTGGTAGATCAAATTAGCAAATATCTCTTGTAACATCAGCATGCTCCTGGGGCCCCAAACAGCTTATCAAAGCACTTCTAAAAGCCAAAACAAATAGGACATTCCCCTCTAAAGAAAAAAAAAACCTTCAACTGAGAAATGTTTTCAATCATTTAGAAAATTTTTCTACCATATGAAAATATACACATTTTCCTTCTGATTATGTTTCCATAGTAAATGTATAGTTTAAGAACATAAATATATATGATAACAATATTTAATAACTATTAAATTAATTGAGCACCTGCACTAGATATGATTCTACAAATTAATTTCAGATCAAAGATATCTGCATTGATTTTTCAAAGGTTGCTACAAATAAATAATTAAAAACTTTTAGAAGATACAAGAATATGTTTTACATCAAAGTTAAATCTTTATTTTGCCACTCATAATGTTTGCATAAATGGCTTCAACACATAAGATATTTTAAGCCACCACTGACTAAACCTTTTTATATGCCAGACACTATGCTCTATGCTTTAGATGTATCATTCTGTTTACCCCATAATAACTCTTATTACGTGGTCTTAATAGAAAAGAAAATAGAGATGTGTAGAGGTTAAGGTGTGTGCCTGACGTCCCACAGCTATTAGTGGGGAAGTTGAAATCTAACTCCACTTGTTCTGACTTTGCATCTTTACTCTTATTAAATACTATACCATCACCTACAGAGGTGTTTTAAAAATCTTTTTCTAATCTATTGATAAAATTTAAACTTTTAAGGTGGAGTTAATATATTTGATTAAAATTGGCATAAAGTTCTATATAAACTTCCTTTACTGGCAGTATAGAAGATTAGATAAGATACACCACCTTCTCTAGAACACCTAAAAAGGATGGATAAAACATAACTAACAGCCTTTTAAATGCATATCTAAGCTCCTCAAAAAATCAGTAAAATATCAAGAAGTCCAAAATGAAGAAAACTTCTATCCACTGACAAAGGGATGTGAGAAGGAAGCATGTCTGTTTCATCCTTGGCTCAGTATGAGAAAAAAGTCTCCTCTGATCCTTCCTAATCATAGGCCTCCGTCACACAGGTTTGTAACTTGAAATTATTCTACACACAAACTATGGGAAACTTAGAGGCAAAATTCAACAGGAAAAGTGGTCCTTCACGGATGAAATCCCTGAGGTGCCTGAAGAATAGAATGAAAATTCTCTCTGGAGAAAAGCTCTCTCTATTAAAGCCACACAGGAGTTCAAAAAAATTAAACTCTGCCAAACGTGAGCTTATAATCCAAAATTACAAAAGGCATAATGAGTGAGAAGTAGCAGAGATAATAAATAGAGTGGTGGATTTGGCTCATACTGGCTTACGAAAACTTATTGTTAAGTACTTAGATTAATTTTGAGAGCCAATTGTTAAAACATTGGTAACTTGAAATTTGCTATAAAGGAGTATTTACACCACAATCATTGGGAAACCCTATAAATAATCAGGGTGGGTTTGTTTGTTTTGTTTTTTTTACCACCATACCACAATGGCATAATTAGATCCAGAGTTATGGGACTTCGCAATTATGAATTTAGAATTATGAATACAAATATTTGCAATAGGTATGTTTACAATTATTAAGGATACATGATAAAGAACGAAAATAGAAAAAGAAAAGCTAGTAGAAAGAAATGGACAAATTTATGAAAGAAACAAGTAGAATGTCTAAAACAAAATATACCATCATTAAAATGAAGGAATGGTAAACTGGAAGACAGAACTGACTAAATTACACAGAATATAGCACAGACAGATAAGGATATGAGAAATATTAAATAAGACAGAGAGACATAGAAGAGAGAATGGGCCAACCTAATACATGTCTAATAAGAGGTCTGAAGGTAGAGGAGGCAATGAGGAGAGAAGCAATATTCGAAGAATACCAGGATGGTTTTGATCCTCCTGGTATTTGTGAAAGACATAAGTTCTCAGATTTAGGAATCATGATGATTTCCAAATAGAACAAATAAAACTAAATTTCCAACTGGTTACATTATAGTGAAATTGGAGAACCAAGTATAAAAACATTTTATACAAAAATATAGAAAATATTGCCTCAAAGAAACAACTATTAGATCTACAAGAGCATTCTCAGAAAAATGATACAAGCCAGAAGATAGTTGACTAACATCTTTAAGGTCTGGAGGAAAAAAAATGTCAAGCTAAATGTTATAATCAGCAAAATCATCATTCAAAAATGAAGTTGACATAAAGATAGTTTCAGTGAAAACAAATTTATCTTAATAAATTCCCACAGAAGGAACTTATAAAAAATTTATTTCAAAAATAAGGAAACTGAATGAAGGGTTTGAGTTGGAAAAAAACTGAGCAGACAGGTAAACGTAGGTAAATGTATTAGACTGAATAGACTCATATTGATTACTAATTCTGGATTGTGTTCTGAAATGAGCCCTGTTTACTTTCCTGTGGCCTATCTTTCTGCTATTTGTTTTTAGTTCTGGCAAAAAATATTTTATATTAAATGGATGACATAAGATGTTCATGTGATAACACTGAACCTGTGGCATAAAAGCAAAGGAAGAGTATCACGTTTCATATTAAAATATAAGTTTTATGGCAGCCAGCAAGTTTTCTGGGAATTGGATGAAGAAATAGAGGGTAAAGATCAGCAGGCAATTAGGGAACTGAGCAAGTCCTTTAGCATTGTGAGAGTCATGATAAGTATCACTGTAGTTCGGGTGGACTTACAGGCAATTATCCCAACACTAGCTGTAAGAAATTATGTCTAGATACATGTCTTACTTTGGATTAGCAAAAGGATGATCGATGTTGCTGGATCAGTCCCTTGGGACTACGCTCTAACAACCGCTCACAGCACTGATTTAGCTTGCTTTTCCTTTTTCAGGATCCACCTCTACTTCCCAGATCAAAACAATGTGCCTGTATCTACACCTTTTAAGAAAATACAGATACTAGATAATAGGAAATATAAAATTGAAATAGGTATTTGCCAAAAAACTATACTAGACTTGATTTTTTTTTTTTTTTTTTTTTTTGGTGAGGAAGATTCACCCTGAGCTAACATCCATTGCCCATCCTCCTCTTTTTTTTTTTTTTTATTGCTTGAGGAAGACTAGCCCTGAGCTAACATCTGCACCAATCTTTCACTTTGTATGTGGAATGCCTCCACAGCATGGCTGATGAGTGGAGTAGGTCCACACCCGGCATCCAAACCTGCAAACCCTGGGCCACTGAAGCAGAGCGTGTGGAACTTTTTAACCACTCAGCTATGGGGCCAGCCTTGAGTTGATATTTTTTAAAGAGTAAATGTCTCAATTATTCAAATAAAGTCAGACTGCAAACGGAGGGGAATTTTTGTACTCCTCAATCCTGACTGTTTTCTGGGTCTAGAAAACAGGAGGTATTGATAGATTGAACAGTTCTAGCAGACAGCCATAAAAGCAATCCCTAGAAATGAAAAAAAAAAGGAAAACAAAACCAAAAAATCTTTAAGCAAAGAAGTGATCATGAATATTCTAAAGAATGTCCTTATCCACTGTGTGTGGGATGGCGTTCAGGGTGAACAATCAGGCAGTGACCAGAAGACATTGTTTGGCTGAAGGCTTCCATGCAGGGAATGGTGGAAGCCGTATGAGAGGTACTGTCCCTGAGGTGTGCTGAGTCAAAGACCAGGGTTTGGATAGAAAATGAGATGCTCATGGGGCCAGTCCAGTGGTGTAGGGGTTATGTTCACACACTCTGCTTCAGCGGCCTGGGGTTCGCAGGTTTGAATCCCGGGCATGGACCTGCACGTGCTCATTGGGCCATGCTGTGATGGTGTCCCACATACAAAATAGAGGAAGATTGGCACAGATGTTAGCTCAGGGCCAATCTTCCTCACTAAGAAAAACGAGATGCTCATAAGAGGAATACGATGAAAGGTCTAAACACGTAAGTGGCAGGCATCACCCATACCAATTCCTGCATTAAAGAGAGGGCAGATGATTTCAGTTTTTATAGTAATTAAAGGCATAGACTAGGCTGCTATATTTCCAAAAAAGGTACTGTTCAGTGCCCCAAATTCAGGAATTTTGGAATTCTTCAGAAAAGAAATTGAGGCTTTGTTGGCTTTGAGTATAGCAGGAGGAAAAAACACCCACTTTACTATACAACTCATATTCTGTAGCTCAGAAAGTTATTCTCTTTGTCAAGAGAAGTGGGGATGAGTCTAGGAGGAGGTAGGAGAGATACTGGCTTGCTAATATAACCTTTTAAAATTTAAGGATAAGGCTCTCTACCAAAAAAAAAAAAATGATAAATAACGACCCTATAAAAATACTCTCTAGCTTAAAAAAAAATTCAGCAAACATAACTATGAATTTAATCATTCCTTTATGTAGAAAACAATTTATTATTGAAAGAGATAATTACCTTTATAATAGTTCAGCATTTTTACTACAAATGCAAAACAGAGTTGTATTTGTTTCAGAATTTTTTTGTGAGTCATTACACAAAAATGTTTTCCAAAGAAAAGAAGTTAGAAGCAGAACACCTAAATTAGAAGATATATTACCATCCTTCAGGGTGTAACTGTCTTTCCTCCTCTGTAGCAATGAACAAAATGCAGAAGTTCACTGTGACCCAGTGAAGGTAAGCAATGTGATTCATTAAAAACAAGAATCATATGCAACTGAGAGACCAAATAACTCAAACATAATTCTTATAACCAGCACATAGCTGCTGAAGCAGATAAGAACAGCCTGTAAAATCTATGTTATGACATGCCAAAACATTAATAGTTCTGACCTCTGATATTGTATCATAGATTTTATTAAGTTTTTAAAAGTTTTTCAATATTCTCTCTTGTTTCATCTTTTGTTATTCAAATGGTCTCTATATCAGAAATGAGAAACCTCAAGAAGTAGTGACAAACATGAGGAAAGAAGGAAGAAAGAATGGAGGAAGGAAAGAAGAGAGGGAGGAAAAGAGGGAGGAAGGAAAAGGACGTGGGCTCCATTTTCCGTAGTGTGTAGACAATTATTACTTCAGTGGAATTCTTCTAACTGTGGAAGAATCCAACCAGGGGCAACCCTGATTATCATTCAAAAGAAGGCTTTAATTCTCAATAGACCACAAGTATACTCCCCCTTACTCCAGAAATTTAATACAGGACTAGCAAGTAGAATCTAATCCTATAAACTGACTACCTTCTTCCTGGTTTACAAGAATTGGATCCTTGACTCTCCAGACTTTTGTCACTGACTCTCCCAGGTAGAACAATATCAAGACAATGATATATCAGAGTATGTTGCCAGCTTCTTTCTAATAAACCTATGTGCAGATCCACTTAGGAAATAATTAAATGCACCAATATCATATTTCTCAGTTTGTGATGCTCATCAAAGATAACATATAATTGAATCAATCTTTCACATATACCGGAATACAGTAAGGGGTTTTATTTTTTTTAAATCCCAGAATTATCCCTCAGAAAAGATACTGCATTATAGATTAGTCCATATAAGCCATCTAATATAATGGAACTCTCCAAATTATTTTGAGTGACAATGAGTTGTTTGGGCAAGACAAATTAATTTGAAATAACTTCAATCAGTTGGGCAAGACAAATTAATTTGAAATAACTTCAATCAGTGATAGTTTGGAAGGTTTGTAGAGATTATCTGATAGAAAAAAAGAGGCAAAGAAACTTGATACAGATCTAATTCCTGGGGGTGAGAACTCATGATTTTAAGTGTTAGACACCACTGGAATAAACCTTTTAAGCATCATTTTAAAAGAACAATTCAGAGGGTCAAGAAAATCAACTTTGAAGCCAATTTTGAAGAAGTGTAAATTAGGGAGACATTCTACTAGGCATCAAGATGTATAAAGCTATTATTTCAGAGAGTATGGTAGTGGTGTAGGGAGCTACAATGGGATAGAATAGAGAAACCAGGAAGAGGAGCAAACACATGGAAATTAGATACATGACAGGTGGCATGTGGAATTTGTAATTGGGGTATTGTTAGAAAAATATTACAGTTACTACGAACAGTTTTTTGTAAGGAAATAAAAAGAAATTAACCATCAATAACATATAATTTGATTGTAGTGCATATGTATCATTTACTTGTAAATAGATGTATGTTGGGGAAGGAGACTCAGAACATTTTTACTTACATAGGAGTGCACTATCAAAACAATCTGAAGACCCTTGTGTCAGTAAATATGCTTGGGCAACTGGTTATCCATATGGAAAATAAAATAAAGTTAGATTCTTGCCTCCCTACATAAAATAATACTTGGAGGTAGGTTAAGGACATGAATGCAAAAAAACAAACTTTTAAGATTTTAGATGATTTTTAGTATATTGTCAGTAGGATATCAGGGTAGGAAAGGATATAAAGAGATAATATTAATATATGTGATTATACAAAAATTAGGAAAAAGATCATAAACAGTAAAAAGTCAAGACATAGACTACATGTAACTAACAATGAATTAGTATAGAGAATATAGGTAAATTCTATGAATCAATATAAAAAAAGACAGAGAATCCAGTTGAAAAATGGCTAATAGATATGAAGAGCCAATTCATGGAAGAGGAAATACAAATGGCCAATAAATATATGAAGCAGCATTTGCCTTACCACTAATAAAGGACATACAAATCAAACCAAAATTAGATACCAATTTTATGCCCATTAAATTAGAAAAATTAAAAAGTCTGAAAACACCAAGTATAAGTGAGGATGCATGGTAAGAAGAACTCTCAAATCACTGCTGGAAGGAAACACTTTTGGAGAGTGATTTGGTGATTAGGTAATATTTAGGAAGATACAATAAATCT
This sequence comes from Equus przewalskii, assembly GCF_037783145.1. Lineage (NCBI taxonomy): Eukaryota > Metazoa > Chordata > Mammalia > Perissodactyla > Equidae > Equus > Equus przewalskii. The sequence continues at coordinate 11,779,772 of NC_091836.1, forward strand.
AGAAATTTCCTTTGTAGATAAATAGCCTAGAGAATTTCTCAAACACATTCACAAAGATACAGGTACAAAAATGCTTACTGGTACACATTTTAAAATCATCAAAAATTAGAAATAAGTATCTGTTAACACAAGAAGGAAAAGCACTGTGGAATGTTCACAAAATGAAGTATCATAGAGAAGTTAAAATGAAATCCTAGCTACATAAATAAATATAAATAAATCTCAAAAAAAATTTCACACAGCATTGAGTGAAAAAAGCAAGTTTAAGAAGTACATGTAGAGTGTGATGCCATCTATATAAAGTTTTAAAATAGTCAGAATAATACTGTATCAGGTAAGGATTCATCGACATAAGTTACAAGTATGAAGATGTTAAGCAATAATTCACCATAGTGGTTATCTGTGAGGAAGAAATGAATCTAATGGGTTTAGGAAAGGATATACCAGAAGCTTCAAATATCTTTAGTTCCCTACAAAATACAACAAAAATGAAGAAAATATGAAAAAAGATCTGATATTAAAAACTGAGTGGTGGAGGGGCTGGCCCCATGGCTGAGTGGTTAAGTTCACATGCTCTGCTGCAGGCAGCCCAGTGTTTCATTGGCTCAAATCCTGGGCGCGGACATGGCACTGCTCATCAAACCACACTGAGGCAGCGTCCCACATGCCACAACTAGAAGGACCCACAACGAAGAATATACAACTATGTACCAGGGGGCTTTGGGGAGAAAAAGGAAAAAATAAATTCTTTAAAAAAAAAAAATTGAGTGGTGGATGCACAGGTGTTTATTTTAAATATTTTTGGTAGGTTTGATATATTTCATAATTAAATAATTAATAATGCAGTAAGTTATGTTATATTGTTATATTGTTATGGGGATATATGTTCTATGTTATGCTATATACATATAATATACATATATACATATGTTATATTATGGGGAATCACAAAGACAAACTCTTACAGTCTTACAGGATAAATAATAAAACTGTTAGATTATGTGAAGGAGCATCCGAACCTATAGAGAGCCAGTAGAGAAACACAAGACTCAGGTGACCAGAACCAAAGAAACCAAAGCTGTACCCAAATAAGAAAAGGTGATTACTACCAAAAGTGAGCTGGCAGAGGATTAATTCATCAAACACCATGAAGAACTACAGTAACACTGCAGAAGAGAAGGAAAATGCTAACTCTTCAGAAACCAAATCTGAACTTACAGAAGACTACAATCTAACTGACAGGAAATTCAAAATAGCTATCATAAAGAAACTCACTGTTACAAGAAAACTCAGAAAGACAGTTCAATGAGCTCAGGAATAAAATTAATGAACAGAAGGAATACTTCACCAAAGAGATCGATGCCGTAAGAAAAAAACCAAACAGAAATTCTGCATACACAGAACACAATTAATGAGATTAAAAAAATAATTTAGAAGCATAAAAAAAAGAGTAGACTTTATGGAAGAGAGAATTAGTGACCTTGAAGATAGAGACCTAGAAATGGTTCAGGTGAAGGGAAAGGGAGAGCTAAGATTTTAAAAAAATGAAGATATTCTTCAAGAAATAACCGAATGAATTAGGAAAAGTAACATACGGATTATAGCTATGGCTATCCCAGAAGGAGAAGACAGGGAGAAAAGAGCAGAGAGCTTGTTCAAAGAAATAATAGCTGAGAACTTCCCAAACCTGGGGAAAGAACTGGACATACGAGTATATGAAACCAACAGAACTCCTAATTACATCAATGCAAAAAGACCTTCTCCAAGGCATATAACATTAACTGTCAAAAGTCAATGACAAAGAAAAAATATCAAGGGTGGCAAGAGAGAAGAAAATAACATAAAAAGGAACCCCTATCAGGCTTTCAGTGGATTTCTCAGCAGAAACCTTACAGGCTAGGAGGGAATGGAATGATATACTCAAAGTACTGAAAGACAAAAACTATTAGCCAAGAATACTCTATCCAGCAAAATTATCCTTCAGATATAACGGAGAAATAAAAGCTTTGTCAGATAAACAAAACCCAAGGGAGTTTATCGGCACTAGACCTGCCTTACAAGAAATAATGAAGGGAGCCCTCCTTCCTGAAACCAAAAGGCAAAGGTTTACAAAGCTTTGAGCAAGGAGATAAATAGACAAAATCAGAAAATTGCAGCTCACTATCGGACTAAGTTAGCAAATAATTATAACATAAAAGATAAAGGGAAAGAAAACACCAAAAATAACCACAAACACTTCAAGTTAGTCACAAACTCACAACAGAAAACAGAATAATTTGTGACAGCAGAAACACAGAAGGGGAAGATGAAAGGGATGAAACCTGCTTGGGCTAATGGAGATAAGAGCTTATCAGAAAATGAACTATCTCATCTATGAGGTCTTTTCTACTAACCTCATGGTAACCACAAAACAAAAATTCAGAGCAGAGTCACAAATCACAAAATAAAGAGAAAATTGAAAAAAACCATCACAGAAAACCACCAAACTGAAATAGTAGTCAGAAATACTAGGGAAAAGAAACAATGGAAATACAGAACAGCCAGAAAACAAGAGATAAAATGGCAATATTAAGCCTCATATATCAATAATCACTCTAAACATAAATGGATTGATTTCACCAATCAAAAGACACAGAATGGCTGGATGGATTAAAAAACAAGACTCAACAATTTGCTGCCTCTGGGAAACACATCTCAGCTCTAAAGAAAAACATAGGCTCAGAGGGAAGGGATGGAAGATGACACTCCAAGCAAATGGCAAACAAAAGAAAGCGGATGCAGCCATACTTATATCAGACAAAGAAGACTTCAAGAGAAAAACGATAATGAGAGACAAAGATGGGCATTATATATTGATAAAAGGGATATTCCACCAAGAGGACATAACAGTTATTCATATATATACACCTAACACAGGAGCACCAAAGTATATAAAGCAACTATGAACAGACCTAAAGGGAGAATTTTTGCAGCAACACAATAACAGTAGGGGACCTCAATACCCCACTTACATCAATGGATAGATCATCCAGACAGAAAGTCAATAACAAAACAATGGCCTTAAATGAAACACTAGACCAGATGGACTTAATAGATATATGTAGAACAGTCCATCCAAAAACAGCTGACTATACATTCTTCTCTAGCACACATGAGACAGTCTCAAAGATAGACCATATGTTGAGGAACAAGGCAAGCTTCAATAAACTTAAGAAGATTGAAATCATATCAAGTATCTTTTCCAACCACAAGGCTCTGAAATGAGAAATCAACTACAAGGAAAAAGCTGGGAAAGTCACAAATATGTGGAGACTAAACAACATGCTACTGAACAACCATTGGATCAATGCAGAAGTCACAGGAGAAATTAAAAATAAAAAACACCTGGGGGCAAACGAAAATGAAAACAAAACAAACCAACTCTTATGGGATGCAGGAAAAGCAGTACTAAGAGGGAAATTTATAGCAATACAGGCCCACCTCAACAAACAAGAAAAATCTCAAATAAGTAATCTTAAACTATACATAAAGAACTAGAAAAAGAAGAACAAACAAAGCCAAAGTCAGTAGAAGGAGGGAAACAATAAAAATCAGAGCAGAAATAAGTGAAATAGAAACTAAAAAAACAATAGAAAGGATCAATGAAACTAAGAGGTGGTTCTTTAAGAAGATAAACAAAATTGGCAAACCTATAGCCAGACTCAATAAAAAAAAAGAGAGAAGGCTCAAATAAATAAAATTAGAAATGAAAGAGGAGAAATTAAAATGGCTGCCACAGAAATACAAAGGATTATAAGAGAATACTATGAAAATCTATATGCCAACAAATTGTATAACCCAGAAGAAATGGATAAATTCTTAGTATCATACAAAACTGAATCAGGAAGAAATAGAGAATTTGACTAGACAATCACAAGTAAAGAGAACTTAGTTTAGTACCTGGTAAGTAGTAAGGGCTCAATATATAGCTATTTAAAGAGAATGGGAAGTTACTTAAAGAGAGAAGAAAGTAGGATGGGAGGGACTGATGTAGAGAGAGAGAGATGGAGATTAATGTACTTGACCAACTCACAGAACCAATTTTAGAGCTGGAAGGAACTTAAGTGCTCTCATTTTACAGATAAGGAGACTGATGCCCATAAAGGGTTAGTGACCTACTCAAGGCCACATAGGCAGTGAGCGGCAGAGCCTAGACTCCAATCCATGTTACTTGATGAGAGGTTGCAAACTTTCCATATTATCTACTTATAGGCAATATAGACAGAAGAAGGTTTAGTACTTCTCATAACAGCCTCAAGATGATGAAAATCTATAAAGTTAACAGGATGGTGTTGGTTGCTTCAGTCAGACACTAATAATCAAAACAGAAAAAGCAAGGCAAGAACAAAGATAAATGAGAAATCTAGGATTTTCTGGCACAGTTTTAAAATGTAAATATTAGATGGAATATTATTGATGAAAACGTCAGCATTACCTCCAAGGACCATGCCAGCCTGACAGCACTTTCTAAGGCGACATGCTGGGCAGTTTTTTCTGCGGATTTTATCAACAATGCAGTCATTTCTTCCGGCACATAAATAGTTATGTTGCCCTAAAAAACAAAAAAAGTAAAAATTATTTACAATATCTAAAGACCACCGGAAATTTTATGCAATGACAACTGAAAAAGGATCGGTACACATCAGCAAGGGAATGACTGTCCCAGCCAGCATCTTGCTTGGCATGACTGAATGTTGGTGATGCGACAAAGCTGCCAATACTCTACCGATGCCTTCAGGGGTGCAAATGAGGTGAATACAGCTTAGAAATCAATTCCAGGGCTCCTCTAAAAATCTTTTGTACAAGATTTCGGTGCATCTTCTTAATGGTATCAGCATATGAATGCCCTCAGACCTTTCTACTATTTCAAAATTACCTACATGTTACTGATAAGCATTAGTTATATAAGATAGTCAAGCTCTAGTAAAACCTTTTCTTTCTGGCATCTAAACCTTCAAAAGAACAGGTACAGACTAAAGAATTAAAGAGATCTCTGGAACAGACCTTTTATAAAACCTATATGGTTAATTCTATTAGAAAACCCTGGAGCCAGCTCTTAAAGGGTCTAATAATTGTGAATAGCATGGAAAAAAAAAAGTCACTGATTGTACTGACTTTATTTGCCCAGGTTATTTTGGCCACAAATTAGAAAACATGATAAATAGAAATAATGATAAAGGGAGCACAACTTAAAACAATGAGAAGTACTCAATGAAGGAGAGGACAGAAGAATTATAGAAGAAACATGGATAGAACATGTGACCCCTGGGTATTTGTGTAGAGGAAATTACTTACAGCCTTCAAAAGGTCTGGACTATGAATTTAATATGCAACAATGATTTTTAAGCCACAAATATGTCCTATTTAATAAGGCATGAAACAATCTAATTTATTTAGATTGAACAAAAATAAAAAATATTTCAGCTTAAACATGTAAATACTAATTAACTGCAAAATTTGCTTATTTGGCACTCATTTTCCAATAAATTCTTATAAAACAGACTGTGAGTCTTTTAACATCATCAGCTTACTTCTACTTTTTAAGCATGAAAAATAGTCGTCAACATAATGGGATTTCCCTATAGTATTTTCCATTAGTTGACCTTAAAATCAGATTCACTCTTCTGGCCAAAGTTTGTAGTTTAGGAACACAGAGGTACCTTACATGTGTGCTTAATCAAACACAGGAAAGGATATGACCAAAAGGCAAAAGACAAAAAGGCCACATCTATGGGATAGCTAATAACAGAATGGTCTTGATCTGGAGCATTTTTGGAAAAGCACAGACGGTCTTTTTTTTTCTTTCTTTCTGGTGAGGAAGATTGGCCCTGAGCTAACATCTGTTGCCAATTCTTCTCTTTTTGCTTGAGGAAGATTGACGCTGAGCTAACATCTGTGCCAGTCTTCCTCTATTTCGTATGTGGGACAGCGCCACAGCTTGGCTTGATGAGTAGTGTGTAGGTCCACACCCAGGATCCAAATCCTCAAACGCATGGGCTGCTGAAGCCAAGAGTGCAAACTTAGCCATTACACCACTAGGCCAGCCCCAGATGGTCTTTTCTTAAAAATATATTCCTCCATGAACTTATGTGCATGTACTCTCATATACTAGTGTTCATTTTCTTGTTTAGGAGTCCTGGGCTTTCCTCCTAATAAAGGATAGTTATGAAGCTGCACAGCTATGCCCACTAGGTTAGCAGAGTGTATTGCATGCTACTTTCTGTTTTATTTTGACTCTAGTTTATTTTTGACCACAAGTTATATTTGCAGGCTATAGGAATGACCATGGGAGTAAAGTGTGTATGAGTTTACCTATCTATCTATTTCTATCTATCTATCTATCATCTATCGTTTATCTAGGCCCTACACTGATTTCTCAAAAGAAGGGAGAACAGAAAATAGGGAGTAAAATTTTCCATCCTATACAGAGAACGAAATTAAACAAACAGCACACATGGATGAAGCTGCTGTTTGAAGGGAGGCTGATCTACTCGCTACATCTAGGTCACAGGTATACAGGAAAAAAGCCTGAAACGCCATCAGCTGGAATGCTGCTGACTTGTCTCTTTTCTATTTCTTAAAAGATTGACAACAGCACCTCCTCCTTCAGTGTCTCAGAGGGAGAGTCCTCCTTGCCAGGGCTCTCAGTCTACACTCCTGAAACCATTCCTTCCCACCTGCTTTCAAATCCTGTCCCATCAATTTTCCCCTTTCTCTCCTAAGATCTTTAGTCTCTCCCTCTTCAACGATGTTGTACTTTCTCCTCGTTTTTCCATTTCAAAAGATTCCAGCAAAAAGAAGAAAAGAAAGAAATTTTATCTCACTCTAAATTCTTTCTGAGCCCATCCCTTTCTCGGTCATCTAAATTGTTGAAAAGTCATCTTCATTTGCAATCTCTAATTACTCAACTTCTTTTACTCCTCAGCATTATGTCATTTGGCTTATATGTTCACTGTTTTTATAAAGTGTGTGACGTCATCAAAGATTTGTACATTTCTAAATGCTGTAGATTCTTTTCCTGACTTTCTGTCTAATTTGCCACTGGTGATTTCTCTCCCACCAGCCCTCCTGCTTTGTGTTTGGGGGCACGTCTCTTCTGACTCTTCATCTATCTTTCCAAGTTCCTCTGAAGTTCGCTTGGCCAATCCCTCCTCCTTTGCCTATTCGTTATACGTTGTATTCCACTGTTCACACTATGGGGATGGTCTTGCCATCTTCTCATGGCTGCAAGCTCTCATGCTGAGCTATCACCTTCCAACCATCTCTCTGTAGGTGCCTCAAACTCAATATATATGAAAAAACATTTAGTGATTATCTGGTTAAATTGTTTATTTCATAAATTGTATTATTAGAGAAAGTTTGTAACAAATTAAGGAAATTCAAAACAGAAAATCATCTACAATCTCATTACCATGAAACTATTTTCATTTTTATGTTTCCTTCCAGTCTGTCTATACAGACCTAGAGAGTGTGTAATATCTATTTGTTAATATTAGTTAAGTGAATATATACATACTTTTACAGAACTCTCATTAATTCAACAAGTATTTATTGTGTATTTATCGAATATGTCCCAACACCGTTTTTTGAATAATCCCTTTTCTTCACTTAACTGAAATGCCATCTTAGTTGTCGATACTGTAGTGTGAAGAGCTGTTGCTGAAGTCAAACTGCTTGTTCAAAGCTCAGATCTGCAGCTTACTATCCATAAGATAATAATAACAGCAACAGACAATTATTAAGCATTTACAAGCTATTTACAAGCTCTGTTATAAGCAACTTGCATGTATTAACTCACTTAATCATCACTGCCACCTTGGGAGGTATTATTGGTACCTTTTATAGATAGTTAACCTATGCACAGAGAAGTTAAGTAACATGCTTAAAGTCACACAGCTAGACTTTTTAGCTTAATTGACCTGAGAGGTAGTACAGGAATTTAAGAGTATGGACTTTGGGGCAATATTGCCTAAGTTTGAATTTCAACCTCACTAATTATTAGCTGGGTGACTTCTGGCAAGTAAAATGAAGATAATATTAGTACCTAGGGTTGTATCTAAGGATTAAATGAAGTCATGTAGTACTTAGAATAGTCTGGCACATAGCAAGTACTTAATGAATGTCTACAATAATTATCACATCCCAAAATCCTGTTCTAGATGTGACCCAAGAATTCTATACTGAGTCAAGTTATTCAGTTTTAAAAGCAACAGAAAGACATTCTCAAATATGCATAAAATCAGGAAATAATACCCCTATATACTCTTCCTAAAGAGGTTCCTACAGATGTAGCCTAGCCAACAATAAATGAATTACAATAGAGAACGCATGAGGGAGGAAGTCTGGTGTGAAAGGATATTGATAAGTACTAAATAAATTTAAATGTTATTTACCTATAAATGAGGAAATTATAGTTATGAAATAGAATGCAATTCTTATAACTCTTGGGGGGGGAGCTGAGCATTTCAAAATTTGACATTTGAGTGGGAGAGAAAATTTCTGATAATTAAGGCTACTGGCATGAAGTCACTACCTTAAGATATTGGCGTGACTCAAATCATCATGGACGGCCTGTAACAGAATGGAATGGCTTATAGAAATCTGGAAGCTAGTCCACTCTAAGCTACGGTCATCTTTAACACTAGCACTGGGCTTTCAAAACTGCAAAGCAGATGCACCACCACGCATGCAAAAGATAGGGGGTATAGCTGGAGGTTAATCTTCTCTAAGAGATTTTTTGGCCTAAGAAACACTGCAGCCAGCCAGTTTCAACTACAGCTGACCAAGATAATTGGCATGGGGCCCAGGTACTGCCTCTGTACCACGTTTGGCCAGGATTCAGAGCCACCCAGAAAGCAAGGAATGCAGAAAAAACCACTCCATTGCATGTGTCACTCCATCAGGTACCCGGCTGTGTATACAGATGGAAAAAGCTCACACCCAGATGCACTGGCTCTGTCATGACATTATCTGGAAAGTGCAAAACGTTGAACTGTGGTGGCAAATCTAGCATGATGTCTGTTGCTACCGCTTTTCTTCAGACAATAGTCCCAAATTTATATGCTGGTTTCGAAAAACACATCCATGTCTAGATCCACTTGCTTATTACCCATAAATCACAGATTGATGGCTCCAATTGCATATTGTTGCTGCTCCTCAGTTCAACATAACATTGTTACTATACAAGTCTATAAAAAGTCACTCTATTAAACCCCACAGTGCATTCCACTCTCTAACGTCCTTGCTATCTACCCACACCTTCACCACCAGGAATTACAAGACATTCAGGAGTATTTATAACCTATGGGCCGCCACAAACAGGATGAATGACACAATGATAAACAATAGTAGAGTTTATCTGCTTGGTAAATTCTTACTCAGCTTTCAAGTTTGGTCTTACTTGACTGATCACAGAAAGGCCTAGACATTTCTTCTGTGTATCAACTGCACATTCGATATATTCCTCTTATAAATGCTGTGTGCTTGTTTCGCCTAGGTTCTGTGAGAGTAGGAAGTAGGTCTTTAGATCCTTGTAACACTTGTGTCTAATAAGGGTTCAATAAATACTTGTTGAATACATGTATACCTAATTATATTTATTGTTATACTTATAGTCATAAATATACTCAACAATGTAACATCTATAATAATATTTTACTTATTGTCATATATAGTAAATAAAAAAATCATTTGTTCCAGATTTTTATTTGCCACCTTTCAATATTTATTTTTATTACGGAAGGCCTTTTATTTCAGAAAATTCATTGCCTTTTTATGGTAGTAAACCATGAGTTACATGTAGAATCCTTACCAAGCTTTTTTTTTTTTCGCTTGAGGAAGACTGTCACTGAGCTAACATCTATGTCAATCTTCCTCTATTTTTGTCTCAGCATGGCTTTGATGAGTGGTGTGTAGGTCCACGCCCAGAATCTGAACCTGTGAACCCTGGGCTGCTGAAGCAGAGTGTACAAACTTACCCACTATGCCACCAGGTCGGCCTCAACAAACTTATTTTTAACATCTACCTTTGGAAAAACAGAGAATTTATTATCTCTGAAAAATCTGTTTAATGATCTGAAAAAAGGGATTAGTGAATAATTATATTTATATATTGTTTCTAATGGCTCTTTTTTAACATTTTAATATAACTTCAAGTGTTACTATTACTAAAAAGATCATATTCTGTGAAAATAAAAGCACTATTAAAGTGTGATTAGATCATTTTATTTGACTAGTGACTTAAAAAATTTTAGATACATGACAAACAAAATTCTATTTTAATTGAAATGAAATCTCTTTATTATAAGCTAGGAAGAGATTTCCCTTTAAAATAAGAAATCTGTATTATTTGTGTTGTCTCTCAATATGAGAACAAGTGAACATATTTCACTTTGGTTTGAGAGAAGTCACAATTTGTCATGGCTTTTTTTGAGGAGGAAATAGGTAGTAAATAACAGGAGAAATGAGTACAGATGTTCAAGAGAGAAAGCAGCAAAGAAGAGAAAGTATAATATGACCCACTGAAAAGGGAGGCTTGAGGCAACGTGAGCTGGTGCTTATGGGGACACTCTTTCCACCTGCAAACACACAAATGCTGGATAAACTATGACGAAGCATGCTGTTTAATTACATTCTAGGCCAAAAAAAAAAAAAAGAAAAAGGGAAATCCCTGTAAGCCAGAAATGAAAGCCAGAGTGGTAAACTGGAGAGGACTCAGCAATGGCCCCAGAATGTTTCAGATGCAGATATAAGACCAGGAGCCAAGCACTGGGGTTTGAAGCCCTTAGGGGCTGGGATACATGACCTCAGGCCCACTGGGAGAGAGGGGCAGGAAATGAACTCTGCATAAAATGTAGAATCTCAAACGGCCATCTCATCCTTGAATAAGGCTAGAAGACACTCCTCAGAATATGCCAATGAAGCCAAGAATCTGTCCGAAACTTGGGTGGGGAGAAGACTCATCCGTGACTAAAAACAAAACAAACAAAAGTCTTGGCCTTTACAGGAGGTGAATTTTCACTTCCACTTGCTGTAGGAATCTGTACCAAGGAACAAATACTGGTCTAGGATCAGTGAAATTCCTAGGGTCTAGGGAGAGGCAAATGCAAAACTCATCTGTTAGGACAGGTATGCACATATGCAAAAAAAGATCTGTATAAGAATATTTACAGGAGCAATGTTCATAATAGCCCCACAGTGAAAATAACCCAAATGGTCATCTATAGCATAATGAAAAACAAACTATTTTATTTATTCAATGCATTATTATACAGCAATGAGAATGAATGTCTAAATCATGCAAAAATGTGAATAAACTCCATAAGCATAATGTTGTGTAAAAGAAGTAGACATAGAAAAATACTGTATGATCCCATTAATATAAAGTTCCCAAACAGTCAAAACCATCTATGATGTTAGAAGGTGGGATGGTAGTTACTTTTGGGGAGTGATTAGAAGGGGTACAATGGGCCGCCCTGGTGGCGCAGCAGTTAAGTTCACATGTTCCATTTCTCGGCAGCCCGGGGTTCACCAGTTCGGATCCCGGGTGTGGACACGGCACCGCTTGGCACGCCATGCTGTGGTAGGCGTCCCACATATAAAGTAGAGGAAGATGGGCACGGATGTTAGCTCAGGGCCAGCCTTCCTCAGCAAAAAGAGGAGGAGTGGCAGCAGATGTGAGCTCAGGGCTAATCTTCCTCAAAAGAGAAAAAATAAAGAGAGGGGAAAAAAAAGAAGGGGTACAAGGGGGCTTCTGGGAAGCTAATGATTTTTTAATTTTTTGACTTGGTTGATAGTAACATGGTTTCATTTACTTAGTGATAATTCATTAAGCTCTACACCTTTAATTTGAGAACTTTTCTGAAAATATTTATGTCAATAAAAAGTTTCTTTCTTTCTTTTTAAAAATAGTTCCACCCAAGAGGACAGCCTAGAGGGCACTGTTATCCAGCAGGAGTCTGTGCAGGGCTGACCACTGAAGTCCAGAGGCTGAGGGTCAGAGTCAGAAGTGTCCAGAGAAGAGAGAGGCATCACCTACATTACAGGATTACAGCTGGAGTTTCCCAGTGAAATATCCCCGAGAATCCCACCAAAGTATCCTATTCGAGAAAGAGTCAGCTATAATCATCCACTAAACACACAGAACTCTTGTGACAGTCATATATGTACCTGCCAAGTATAACTGTGTCCTTCCTTTTAACCCCTATTCCTATATCTTTGCCCTGAAAAGATAAAAGATTAGCTGCTAATGGGGCTTGGGAGTGTGAGCAGAGTAAACAGTGAAGGTGATCTTGTTCATTCTTCCCTGCAGGCTTTAGGCCCCAGGGAGTGCTGAGCTGGAGTAAAGGAAAAAGCCTAAGTTAGCTGAGAGTTTGGAATTTTGACTATAAGGCTGGTCTGTGCATTTTGATTACTGAAATGAGATTATTTTTCCAATGAAAAACTATGGGATTGGACTAAGATTTTGTGCAAAGGATGGAAGAACTAGCCCACAGTTAGATGTTATGCTCATATTGGTATTTTGAAGAAACACACATACACACACACACACATATATGGATAAAACAATCAGGCAATTGTTTTAATGTTGCTAGAAATATAAGTGTAAACCAGTGGTTCTCAAGTAGAGGCAATTTTCCCACCCCCTCTCTTGGACATTGCCCAATGCCTGGGGACAATTTTGGTTTACATAACTAAGGAGATAGGTGTTACTGAGGAGAGGCCAGGGATGGGATGCTGCTAAACATCACACAAGACACAAGACAGTCCCCACAATAAGAATTAACTGGCCCAAAATGTCAATAGTGCTGAGGTTGAGAAACCTTGACATAAACTCATGATCATTCCACTTTTTCAAAAAGAAATATTTTCTAGGTCTGTCCACTGAATATGTCCAGAAGCTAAGAAAACCACAGCAGCAATAAATGCTAGGATCCAGGTTGTCATGTCTAATGTCATTTTCATCTAAAAGGAACCAGAGCTCCTTGGAGATGTGGCTGATAAGGACTGGGGAAGGAAATGGACAAGTTGAGCCTAGGATGCTTTGTTGTAACAGAATTTGATGTAATTGGGAGTTAATGAAATTGTTTCAAAGCCACAGTGACCAAAGGTAAGACAATTTGAAAGTCAGAAAGAATTGAGTTGATGTGATTAAAAACACTGACTATAGAAAAAGCCATGACTACAGAACATGTAAAAAAGGAACAAACTCCAGGCTGGTCCAGCGGGGCATAGTGGTTAAGATGATGTGCTCTGCTTTGGCAGCCCAGGGTTCGCAGGTTCGGATCCCAGGCACGGACATAGCACTGCTCACTGAGCCATGCTGTGGTGGCATCTCACACAAAACAGAGGAAGACTGGCATAGATATCAGCTCAGTGACAATCTTCCTCAAGCAAAAAGAGGAAGACTGGCAACAGATGTTAGCTCAGGGCCAATCTTCCTCTCTCTCTCTCTCACACACACACACACACACACACACACACAAAAGGAACAAACTCACTGGAAACTACTGAAGGCTGCTAGGGCACAAACTTATTACTTTAAAAATTGATAATGAAAAGAAAATATGCATCTAATAGGTCTTCGAGTATAAATTGTATTTTAAGATTACCAAATTGCCTTTTGGAAAAAAGAAAGAACTATAAAAAAGATTTACAGCTGATAAAATCAGAAGTAGCATATCATCTTTTTGCAATCCCTAACAAAATGACCACCAGTTGTCTAGTCTGAAAAGACAATTAAAATACTCCTCCATTTTCCAACTACATAGCTGTGTGACACCAGATTTTCTTCATATCCTTCAACCAAACAAAATATTGCAACAGATTGAATGTAGACAAAGGTATGAGATACAGCTGTATTCTATTAAGGCAGACATTAAAATGACTTATAAAAACGTAAAACAATGTCACTGTTGTCATTAAATTTTTTTGGTTTAGAAAATTAACATTTAATGAATTTGCTTTTTTTAAGTGAATTAATAAGAAAATTTCAAAAAAATAGTTTTCATTTCTAATATGATAAATATTGACAGATATAATTCACATAAAGACTCCTAAGGTTCTCAATAATTTTTAAGCATATAAAGGGGTTGAGCACATTATCAGGCATTATACTAGCAACTTAACTGGTTGATTTCATGTAATCTTTATAACAAAATAGATACTACATAGGTATTTAATTTTTCCAAGGGGAAATGGCTAATAAGATACATGGAAATACCTAAGGATAGAGTAGACATAAAGAGTCTTGGGCTGGGAACAAAGAGGGCACAGAATATGCCCTTTGAGAACAGAGACACAGGCACTGGGCATCAGACATGAGCATGTGACACCTGAAGGGGGCTGCTGGGGAGAGTTACATCATGCTAGTGGATAGCAAGGGCAGAGAGAATGGCACCTCCCAGCTCTAACAGAAGAATATTGCTAAGGTTCAGCCTGAATCAGAAGCCACTCCTGGAATCCTAATTTCACTCAAGTATCAGACACACAGGTACTTAGTAGAGGCTGGGCACATTCGCAAACCCTCACACATCAATGAGAACATACGATGCCTTCACCCAAGAACAGCAACTCAGCTTGATTGAATTCTGACCAATCCCAGCATTTAGTGCTTCAAAGAAGAATTCTAACATCAGCCTAACTTTTATTTCTTGGTAGTTCACTAGTTTTTGTTTTGTCCTATTTAAACTCATTTAGGATGTTTTCTTTCTACGTAAAATTAAACATTTTTTCAATATATGCAAAGGGTGGCTTTTTTCATTATATTTGTTTGGGACACAGTGAGCCCTTCTGATGTACAAAGAAAAATTTTTATTTAACTGTTAAATTTACTTCTGCTATCCAAGGTCTACCACCTATTAACTATAAAAACAAAGCCGACCATGTCACTTCCCAGCTTAGACGCTGGTTCCCCTCTGAGTAAAACAGGACTTAATAAGTACTTGATAAGCATAAAAGACAGTTAGGCAGATCATTGAAATGCAGATTTCTAAGTCCCTTACCTACATAGTTTGATTCAGCATATCTGAGGTGAGGTTCAGCAATCTTTATTTTAAGCCCATACCCCAGGTGATTCTGAGGCAGAATGGGTTGAAGACCAAATTGGAAGGAACACTGGCTTACCAAACAAAATCCAAAGTAGAAGAGGAGCTAACTTTTGGACCTAATAGTTTGAGATGTTCAGTAGTCATCTATGAAGGTATCAGGTCTGCAGTTGGATATACGAGTCTGGAGTTCAGGGGAAAAGTCTGGGCTAGAGACAGAAATTTGGGAGAGATACTATGGATGATTTAGCTAAAGCCATGAGACTAGATTACATCTCCAAGGATGTGTCATACAAACAGACAGGAAGGGGTCCAAATACTGAGCACTGGGCCCTCCAATGTTAAAAGCTAAAGAGGAGGAGACTGAACAGGAGCCAGAGAGGAAAGTCAAGAGTGAGGTCTCCTGAAAGCCAAGTGAAGAAAGTATTTCCAGGAAAGTGGAGTGATCAACTGTCAAATGCTATCAATAGATCACATCAGATGGGACTGAGAGTTGCCCATCAGATTTGCAATGTGGTAACCTTCACAGGAGTGTTGGTAGAGGCAGTGGTAGAGACAAAAGACTGATTAGATTAGGTTTGAGGGAGAACGGGAGAAGAAAATTCACTGGAGGAGTTTGGCTGCAGGAGGAGCAGAAAAATAACTGGTTGCTGAAGGATGAGTAAAATCAACAGAAGTATTTCGGTTTTATTTTACTTAAAGATGGGAGAAGTAATAGCATATTTACATGCTGATGGGAATGATAGAGCAGAGAAGACAGAAATAATGATTTAGCGAGGAGGGGAAAAATTGCTGGAGCCTGCCCTTGAGTTGACAGGAGAAGTCTGGATGTGGGGCAAAGGGGAGAGGGCTGGCCTTGAAGAGGAGTGCAGATCCCCAGGAACAGGAGGAAAAGTCAATTATGCATTAGATGCCACAGGAGTACATGTGGTGGTGTGGTGGTAGCAGTTTCATGAAGTTTTCTCAGAAAATTAGGAAGCAAGGTCATCAGCTGAAAGTGAGGGTAGGAGAGTGCTGGAAGGCTGAGGAGAGAGGGAAGGTGGAAGACAGTCGTCCAGAAGCCATGGACAATGAATGGACTGTTTGCAGGGCAGATTACTTGTCATGATATTCATTTTTCAATACCACCTACCGATTATGCAAAATTTCTTTTCCCCTGAAATTCAGCTAGCAAATTTCTACCCTCCCTGATATAAATCAGTGTTCATTACAAATAATTAGGACAAAGAGACTCTAAATAATGAGTAAGATATAATGTAGTATAAGAGAGAAGGTTCTCTGGGTTCCATCCTCAGCTCTGCCATTTATTCGCTATTTGCCTGTGCAAGCGATTTAACCTCTTTGTGCTTCATGTAATACATACATTCGAGTTCCTGGCATGTAATAAGTGTTAATGTATATGCCACCATTATTCATAAATATATTCAGAACCATGCCAGTGAAACTCTTGGAAGACTTTTTTAAGAAGTTAGAAAAATTTTTATCTATAATGTACTTATACTGTGTGCACAACAAAATAACATAACAACAGAATCATCTGCAGACACCCATTCTTCTAAATGCTCTCTACATCACAAAGATGTCTTGCAAAAGGGAGCTACTCTCATTTTTCTATCAAAAACATTGTCTCGAGGGGCTGGCCTGGTGGTGCAGTGGTGAAGTTCGCACCTTCCACTTTGGCGGCCTGGGGTTTGCCAGTTTGGATCCTGGGTGTGGACATGGCACCGCCTGGCAAGTAATGCTGTGGTAGGTGTCCCACATATAAAGCAGAGGAAGATGGGCACGGATGTTAGCTCAGGGCCAGTCTTCCTCAGCAAAAAGAGGAGGATTGGCAGCAGATGTTAGCTCAGGGCTAATCTTCCTCAAAAACAAAACAAAAAAAACGTTGTCTCTACCTTGAAGGGGCAGATGAAGTGTCCCTTCTGCTAAATATCTTCTAAGTAACATCTACTGAGAAACTTGTTCTCATAGAGAAGGTCAGCAATTCAGAACACATATCCTTTTATAAAGGAAAATATGTAGTTCATCCTTAAATTTGACAACTCTTTTTAAGTACTGTGCACTGAGAAAAGCACTGCGTGGTAAAAAAGATTTTATATTGCTAAATATTTTTAAGATTCTACTGTATTTTAAGGGCCTTGTGCTAAAAATCAACCGCAGTAACGACATCTTGCAGAGCTTCGTTCATTTAAGATTTCAACTTGTTTGCTGCCATATATAACTTGCCTACGAAGGAAGCAGTAAATGAATTTCATATATGATGTTAACTGTAACCTTAACCTGAAATCTTTTTTTTTAATATCACAGCAACAATCCTATCAGTGGTTTATGCAGTCTTTCCATAGAACATTCCTTTAGTAAAGAAGGCAATTACTATTGAGACTATATCTTTTCTATATATATCTTTGCTTTACTGATTCATAAAAAAGTTTTTTTCTATATTTCACTATTGAAACAGAACCTAGCAACCAGTAAAACCTGATGATAAAGTATCTAGTGATGATGAGATAATGTTAACTCAGATAAAATCCAACTCTCAAATGCCTCCTGTCCTCCAGGCAGCTCCTATTCCCCCAAATTAAGAAGACAGTGAGGCTAGGCAGAAAAAAGGTAGGCAACTCCCAATCAGCCTTAATCTGTGAGAATCTCCCCAGGTGGGCCAACAAAACTGGTACTGACTAACCAGGAGATTTCCTGGACTCCTTGCCTAGGAGATCTAGAATCTTTTCCACCAATGTTTAAGCGCAGTGTAAAACCACAATCAAGACTGGATGGATTTGGATTATACAGTGGACCGCTGAGCTCTAAACCATCTGGCTGTGCAAGTTTACCCCAATCATTTCATTGGCCTCATAGTAATACCACCTAGCATTTGACTGAATTGAATTTTTTGGTGATTACCTTTTGGCAGTAATTCACTGTCATATAAACCAAGACATAATGAAACTCCACGTTCTTCCATCTGTCTAGTAAACCTTCCACACTACAATTTTTTCTAATATTTGATTTCTTTAAATCCTGAGCAATATTCTCTATGTATCTTTCAAAAGTATTTGCTGAATGCATTTAGCTTGCTACCAAGTTGTTTTACATGCATTATTTCAGTCATTTATACTAGGGTAGGAAGAACAGCAAGAACCTGCATATGTGGATTTTTACTTGGGAAACCTCAAAGAAGACTTCTAAACATTTTTCATTAGGTTAAGGGAAATTTGTGAATGACTAAATTGAATATTGCATGACCCTAAACATTGCTGAAAAAATGGCAGAGGTTTGGCTTCAGGTTCCGAGTACTACTTCAAATGTCTCGTTTATAATAATGGCTTCATATAGTTATTAACCAATAAGTCTAGCAAAATATATGCTTAGAGCAAGGTCCATCTTTTATGAAACCTATTTAAATACATATTTCAAATTATCTTCCTAATAATTTCTAATTTTTTTGATTTCTTGACAGATCTGATGACGTTGTCTAGTTTAGAGCTCTGCATCTGCCTGATGAGTAGCTATTACTGGAGGTAGGAGAAATTTCAGCTCTACCATTTTTCTTGTTCACTTGTGCTTAAATTAATCGGTATTATCTTCAACCTGTGGTTTCTCTGTGGTCCAGATAAGCTGTAGTACTTCGCCATACCCTAAGCATGAATCCAGGGGGGAGTTTGCACGCCTCTATGCCTCTGCACCATGGAGCTTGGGCACTTCCATCAGGAGGCCTTGTCCTCCATAAGTGGTTTATGCCTCTGATGTATGCATTGAGAGTGTGCTAAGACAGATACCATTGCTATCAATGAGTCCTTTCTTATTTTTGAATAAGAATAAACATAAATACAAGTTCTAACATTTTCTTCACACACCTCAAATGCAACATCCCTGGGGTGTGTGAATCATATTAGAAAACCAGAGCTCTAGTGTATTTTGGGAGAAACGGCCCACTCCAGCTCTAATAAAGGCTCTTGGCTAACACTGCTGCTGTCCTTTCTTGCCAACCTCCTTTGCCACACATACTGGATATCACCACCTCCCTTCATTTCCCCAAAACAACAGTAACAGGGTGATTATGTAAAGCAAAAAATCTACTTAAGGTTTGAGAGTAGCTGGAGGTAATAAATACATAAGGCAGTAAATAATCCCAAATTTGTTGTCAGACATCACCATTCCTAGGGATTTATCGATCACTCCCTGCGATAGGAAACTTCTCACAGGCATTTATTTCTTGAGCCCTTGCCCCTTACTCTATTTCCTCCTCCTTGCCCCAGCTGCCAGTGACAACTCTCTAATTTATACTACAATTGTACACAGAGAGGGATTCAGTTCTTCACACTTCCATCGCCCCCAACCCACAGTGGGCTCTGGACTGACTTTGCATAAAGAAACTTTCACTAAAGTGCTCTGCTTAACGAGAGATCAACCATTGTGGTCTCTACTGTTAGCAACACAAACACTGCCACAAACTTTGGAATTTATAACTGAAAAATTAAAAATGTTTATCTCATGCTTACGCAAGATTCATTTCTCTCCTATGCGCCCCCAGTAATTAAACACCAGAGTTATCTGCTCCCTATCCTATGCTTCCACAATTCGTACTTCAGACCTCCCATAAATATTACTAGACTATATTTTAATAATGTGTTTATATTTCTTTTTCCCTAACTTATGAATTTGGCTGATTCATTTTTGAGTCTCAATATCTACCATAAATCCTGGCACAAAGAAGTCACTAAATATCTTTTTGTTTTTGTATGAAGGAATAAATGACCAAATGAATGAGTAAACTGACAGACGAGAATGTCTCAATTCTCAGAAGTTATGTTGTGCACAAAAGATTATATTATTTCAATATTCTGGTGAGTATATTATGTGGAATATAATATATACAATTTGAAATTAAACCACATCTCATAAGCCACGTTATCAGCTCCATAGGTGTTCTCTCTGACTCAAAGGCATCTAACCTCGTTCAAATCCATTTTGCACGGCGCCCTGAGGATGATCCTCTCTAAACACTACTTTCAACATCACTCCTTCACTTAGTAAAATAATCATATACTTCCTACTTCTTTAGATCAAAGTTCCCCTATCTACATTTTTTCCCCCAAAAATAATTATTTTGTGGAACTTTCATTATGCCACTCAACTTGGCTCCCATCTACCCAATGAACGTATTCCTCTCAGCTCCCGCCTGGCTCAGCTCCTTAGTGCACCATCTCCGGATTGTTTTCATGCCCTAGTAGTTTCCTGGCCTCAGTCTTGCCTATTCACTGCAAACATATTAATTTCCCTAAAGTATTGCAATATGTCACTAAGGTGCTCAAAAATCTTTAGAGGCATCTCATTCTCTACTCAGTTGGTTGCCAAACACCACATTGTGTATTCCACATTTTTTCAACCCTTTGTTTAATAATAATAATTTTCACCACTCTTTTTTGGCAGTGGTACCTAACTTTTCTGGAGGGGTGTCACTGATGCCTTTGAAAATATTGTGCGAGGGATCACCCGAGAAAAAAACACAAAAATGTTATATATAATTACAGGGGATTCTTGGATCCCTGACCATGTTCTACGCTTTAGCTAAATTGTGCTTTTGCTCATTTGATACTTTTTGTTTATAAGAGTCATTATTACAACTCTTGCTATCAAAATCATGCATTTTCAACAGTCCATCTAACGTGCTACCTTCCCAACAAAAATAATTTTGGTCTTCCTATTTAAATATGATCTTTTCCCCCTGGAAATCCAAACCACATTTAGTTTATATTACCTATGTTATACTTACTTATGGAGTTGTCTTATCTCCCTGATGAAATTAAAAACTCCATGAGGTTAGGTAATATGACTTATTTATTTTTTGTAGCTCTCTGCAGAACCCAGCATGGTAGTAAAAGTATAGGAAGAGAGATAATAATAATTATAGTAATTTTCAACCTGCTACTTTGCAAAACTCCAGCGGGCACCATGTTCAACAAAGTCTAAGAATTTATTTCTTAGTACGTCTGAAACCTTTTGGGCCAGATATGTTTCAGAATTCAAAATTGTTTAGATTTTAGAAAGATGATATAGAGCAAATCTTCATAATGAAACACATTAATATCTATGCAACAAAATGTATGAACATTCACATAGCCTATAAAATGAAAGTTCAGGTCAGGTCAGGTAAGGTATTATTATTGTTATGTTTTGCTGAGGAAGATTCGCCCTGAGCTAACATCTGTTGCCAATCTTCCCCTTGTTTTGTATGCAAGCTGCTGCCACAGCATGGCCACTGACAGACAAATGGTGTAGGTCCGTGCCCAGGAATTGAACCCAGGCTGCCAAAGCAGAGTGCACCAAACTTAACCACCAGGCCTCTGGGGCTAGCCCTCAGGTAAGGATTACTGATGAATGACTACAAGAAAACTCTAGTTTGCAGGGCTTTTTGGATATTGAGATTGTGAATGAGGAATTGTGGGCCTCTGTCAGTTCTTGGCTCCATCTAGCCAGGCTGGATTCTGCAATTTATAATGCAGGGTGACCTCAACCTTTTACTTGGAATTTTCTGCTCTAACTGTATTCTTTAATGGTCTCTTTCAACTTTCTAGGGTACCTGAAGGTCAAAAGTGGTGCACTACAGCCACTACACAGCACCAGGGAAGCAGAGGCTAGCTCAGACTAGGTAGGGTTAGTGTGGCAGGAAATCAGATACGAGGTTGATGTGTAATAGTGGCCTTCTCAGGAAATTCTTGCTTAAAGAAAAAAGCATATTGTCATATCATATCCTGACAGCAAGCAGTTTGGTGTATATTCTTTCCAGATAGTTTTCTATATATAGTAATATCAACTGAGTGAAATTATTTTTACCCAAAATGATATCATTGCTTGCTTTTTCACAAAATCATGTATTTTAGATACCTTTTCATATCTGCAATACAGACAGCTAGCTCGCTCTTTTTAAAGGCCACAGAGTATTTCAGTGCACAGGTATATCATAATTTATTAATCTCCTATTAACAGACATTTGGGCTATTTTCAGTTTCTAAGTATTGTAAATAATGACGTAATAAACATCCACCTGGAGCTATTTCTAGTTTTTTTAAGGACGAGTTTCTAGAAGTAAAATTGTTGGGCCAAAGTAATGAATACTTTTAATAGATAAGACCAAATTGCCCTCAGACTCTCAAATGGTTATTGTTCACTGCTTTATCAGTCTGACTGCTGGAATACCCATTATTTTAATCATATTACTTATTAGTGAGTTAAGCATTTTTCATACTTCTACAGACTATTTTGTGAATTATCTTCATATCTTTTGTTCATTTTTCTTTTTGGCTCTTTGTCTTTTTTTCTTATTGGTTTGCAAGACTATTTTGCCTATTAGTAATAACATTCTTTTGATTTATACATGTGTTACAAATAGTTTCCTAATTTATCCTTTGACTTTTTTTTTTTTGCCTTATAGAAGTCTGAAACTTATTTATGTAGCAAAATTGAGCAAATTTAATTTTGAATTCTGGATTTCATGTCAATATTAGAAAGTTTTGTCACTCCAAGATTATAAATATATACCTCCATCTTTTCTTTCTGTGCTTTTAGGAGTCTTTTCCCTTCAAAAAAAATAACACGTAAATCGTCGGCCCACCTGAAATTTTTCTTTTGTTTAATAGGCCAGTAGTCTCAAGACCATTTATCAAATAATCCATCTGAAAATAAAAGCTTCTTAACTCCTAACTCCTATCTATTTTTTAAAAGGTTGTAAATAAGTTCTACTTTTTCCAATAAATCACCTTTTCTAACTACTACAGGACAAAAATAAATAATCTCTTCCAGCACTATCTACTATTTTTGGTAAGTTACTTAACTTCTGAGTCTCTGCTCACACACCTAGAAAGTGGGAATAAAAACAGAGATAATGAACATAAAGCATTAACCATGGTTTCTATTACACACAGGCAGTCAATAATAACAGCTATTGGTACTTTCTTCCCTGATCCACTTACAGCACTCCAAGTCTGCATCACACAATTTAACCAGGCTCTAAACGGTGGGTTGTTTGTCATTCAGTCACTTCCACTTGCACTACAAGCTCCTTGAAATTAAAGACTGCACTTTCTCCTGTGGAGGCAGTGAATATCCGGTAGAGAGTAGGAGCATGGGCTCCAGGAACTCAATTCTGCTCTACTTCTCACTAACTGAAAGAACCTCATCTGTAAAACGAGGAAAGAACCTTCCTCAGAGGATTATTGTGAAGGTTAAATGAGTTAGGACACGTGAAAAGATTAGAAGAGTACCTGAATTTAGCAAACACTTAATAAATGATAGCCATTATTTTTACTCTTTAATTTTTATGTTTCCTACGAATGTTGCAGCATAGTTTTGGGCTCATTGTCCATACTCACTAATTTTTTTATTCAACCTCACAAATAAATCACTTCGCCATAGAAGAGAAAATAACATTAGAAGTATTTTTTTCTGAAGAAATAAAGATTATCATTGAGTATTATTCTTCAAGAAAACAAATTATATGATTCCTTAAAATGTTATATAAAGTACGTAACACCAGAGGCTATAGCAGCAGCTGAGAAGGAAACCAAAAACCTAAGTTAATTACATTTAAAAAAACTGAGCATGAGAGTTTACTTCTTTGCTTTGTAGGAATTTAAACTAAAAAGGAAAACATAATAGATTGATAAATTATGTGAAATATGCATTATGTAATTTATTAGCTCCTTCCAGCAATGAGAAGGCTATTGTGTTCATCTGCCCTTTCACAAATTAGGCAGATATGGAAGATCTAAGAGTATGTGACTTTCTAATGTTCTAAACGAGGATGAAGTTTAAAAACCCAGGAACGTAAATGATTAGTGTGCCTGTTTTGGAGTCTCTGCCTTGAGTATCAATTATTTCTATCAATCTCTTAAAGAAGCTACTGATGAAAGATTCTCTAAAGTTACTTTGTTTTGCTGACAAAAGACAGAGCTCTATAACTCAGATATGATTTTCAGGTGATAATGCTGATATTCTGTTAGAATACTGAACAGCTTGATTTGAAACCTTGATCAAATGTTCATCCTATCTATGCACAGATGTCAAAAAGGTATCAGCAAATAAAGTCAAGAAACTGTTTAGGATTTGCTCAAGTACCTGAATAAATACATGATTGAGGCCTAAGGGCTTCTCGTCATAATGTAGCAGTATTAAAAAAAAACATTGGCGGGGAATCCTTTGTTCAAATAAAATCTTAAGTGGAAGTAGAAACCAAATAAACAGACAAAAGCAGAGCTGTTCTAGGCTGAAAAAGGAATGGGACTGAGTTAAAGAACACAACTTCAAAACCAGTCTCCTGTAAGAGATCATGTTTTTGTCTGAAAAATTATAAAGTAACGAATATTTGTTCAAATACAAAACAATCTGGAGAGACAGCACAGAAGCACACAAAACACAGAAGCTGGAGTCAGATGCCCTGGATTTGAATCTCAGCCCCTACACCTTGTAGCGTCCTTTCTGTATACTCATCTGTGAATACAGAAATTAAGAATACCTCCACCTCATAGGACTCTTAGAAGATCAAAGGACTTAATACAGTAAAGCACTTAGAATGGTGCCTGGGTCATAGCCAAGGGTACTTAAGCGTCGGTTAAATGAATAAGCCTCTCACACAACACCAGGATATGTTAGTGGAACAAAGTGCAACCCTTCGAGATTTGTCTAACTGAATACTGTGGTGCAGCATCCACAGCTTTGGCATAAGTCATATCAAAGTACTCTCAAGTTCACTAATTGTACATCAGTATTTTTCTTTTGTTTTTGTTTTCTTCTTTTTGGTTTTATGCATGTCAAAGAGAGGGACTACATAAATACTCATCTTTGTAGTATCAGCACAAACAACTTTTAAATGTAGTTAGTGTCAATACATACATCTGGAAGGAATAAATCAATGAATTAAATCATTTTAGCAGCATGAAAGAAGCTAATCACCCAGTTCACTTACAGCTGCATCAAAATAATTGTATTCTGGAAAGAGGAGTAAGGCATGTATTCAAGGAAGCAAGTGCAAAAAATGCTTACTCAAGTAATGGTGCAATAGCAACACCTTAATAAGATTCTTATACTATGAAGTATGCAATAGTTAAAAGAACAAGCTAGGACTATATATAAACATACTGGGCTACAGGTCATTGTTGCATAAAAAAATACGATGAGAAATGATACACAAATTATGATATGTGATATCATTTACGTGTTAACATATCCAAAACACAATATTACATATGCATACACACACATGTAAAAATCTGAGATAGCAGTGTAGAAGAATGGTAGGAAAGGAAACAGATTAGAGGTATTGATCAAAGAGGATTTAAGCCTTATTGGTAACGTTTTAATTTTTTAAAGGATAACATATTGCTGTGTTGAGTAATCAAAGCACAAAAATTCAAAGGCTGGAGCAGGAGCGCTAGCTGTTAGCATTAGCAAGTATGTCTTGATATCAATGCTTCCCCCTTAGGTTCTTGCAGTGGTATTAAGATGCAGGCTCTGAAGGAGCACTAACAATTTGAGAACTCTACATAACAAATATTGAGCAAATGACACCAAATGCTACCTTTTAATGATTTCTTTCAGTAAAGTGGAGGCTTACTTTAACAGGTCATAATACAAAACTGTGCTTAAAACCAGCTTACTACTCATGCTAAATATTAAACTGAGAGACGTGCAGCTTGAGAATAAAATATCCAACTTATTATCTACTATTAAAAATATTTATTATTATTTATAGGGTTTAGAAGTGATGTCCAGTGAATTACTACATGTTTGTTTTTAGGGTAACAGGAAAACTGCCACAGGGTAGACTCTACTGGAGAGAAAGTTACATTAAACAAGTTTATTGGCAAATTATCTTCTCAAGAGCCCAAATATTAATCGAAGAAATTATGGTAGAAGGGATTGCTGGATAATTTGTGGACTACAAAAGACAGAGAAAGCATTAAAAAGCTCCAAAGGCAGGAAAAAGTTTTTAGGGATACAGAGGGGCATTATATAATGATGGATACATGTCACTGTACATTTGCCCAGACCCATAGAATGTACAACACCAAGAGCGAGCCCTAATGTAAACCATTGACTTTGAGAGATTATGATAGGTCAATGTAGGTTCAATTGTAACAAATGTGTCACTCTGGCGAAGAATGTTGATAAAAGGGGAGGCTATGCATGTATCAGGGCAGGAAGTATATAGGAAATCTCTGTTCCTCCTCTCAATTTCACTGTTTACCTAAAATTGCTCTAAAAGATAATAAAATCTTAAAAATGTTTGTATGTTCATTATTTCTCTTTTGGAAGCCATACCAGGCAGAACTATGCTGCCAAATCAGTTTTCATTTTTAGTTTATGACACCAACTCTTCTGAACTTTTGAAAGAAATCCATTATTCATAAAAATATTTCATTTCTGTCTAGTTTCTTCTGTGGTCTACTTATGATGGTGTCTCTAATTCTCAAAGACTCTTCCCACCATGCCCAGCTTCTGGCAGACTAGTCAATTCTCTA
Organism: Equus przewalskii; assembly: GCF_037783145.1. Lineage (NCBI taxonomy): Eukaryota > Metazoa > Chordata > Mammalia > Perissodactyla > Equidae > Equus > Equus przewalskii. The sequence continues at coordinate 11,806,371 of NC_091836.1, forward strand.
GTTGCCCAGGCATTGCACAAACTAATCACTTACCACTTCTATAATTACTTACATGCATGCTAATTGAGAGAATGTCCCTTTCCTCTACTATACTATAAACTCTACTAGGGTTGCAGCCAGCTAGCTCACCCCTTTTACTGCTTTTTCAACTAGCACCCAGCATAGTATTTGGCACACAGCAGGTATTCAATAAATTTGGTTAATTCATACATGAACAACAACAAAAAAACAGATGAACCTGGAGGACATTATGCTAAGTGAAATGAGCCAGACAGAGAAAGAAAAATACCGTATGCTATCATTTATGTTAGAATAAAAAAAAATCAAATTCATAGAAACAGAGAGTAGAAAAGTGGTTGCCAGGGCCTGGGGGGCGGAGGGAGGTGTATGGAGGAAATAGGGAGATGTTGGTAAAAGGGTACAAATTTTCAACTACAAAATAAATAAGGTCTGAGGACCTAATGTATAATATGGTGACTATAGTTCATAACATTTTATTGTATAGTTTAAATTTGCTGAAGGAGTAGAACTTAAATGTTCTTGCCCAAAAAAGGTAAACGTGAGGTAATGGATGTGTTCATTGACTTTATGGGGAGAATCCTTTCACAATGTATATGTTGCTTCAAGCCAAGTCTTAATAAAGGAATGCAGTGGGCTATTCAGCCAATTGCTTTTTGCCTAATTCATCTTTTAGCTTAAGAGACATCATCTCTCCCTCTCCCTGTACCCGACTTCAGAGTGGTTTCTTTTTTTTTTTTTTCTCCCACTTCTGTCTTCCGTCTCATACCAAAAGAAACCCAGTTTTCCTGGGTGACTTCTGTATAGGCTTTCTCATCTCCCACTCCTAACTTGGAGGACAGGTGGGGTAACTGGTTTTTGGCCCCTGCTTGTGTCTTCTCATTGCTGCTCTATCTATTTATATCACACCCTCCAAACATCCTTGGTCTTGCATTTTCTTTTAGGATTCACTTTTACCTTCTTAGATGTCTATTTTATCACTTGGCTAACACTTTTTCTTCCAACCCTCTATTGTTTTTCTTTGAAATTTTAAACCACATTTCCTATTATGAGAAAAGAATTATAGTGGTGGAGAGCACAGATTCTGGAGTCACACCATTTGGATTTGAATCCTGACCCTACAACTTCCCAGCTGTACTGAAGGCTATTCAACATCTTTGGGCCTTACTTTCCTTATTTGGAAAGAGAGAATAATAATAATATCTACATTATAAGGATTAAATGAGTTAAGACCCATAAGACACTTAAATAGTCACTGGCACATAGTCACTCTAAATGCCATTATTATCATTATTATCCTTAGTAAACATTAATATTGATTCTGTTGACTCTTGACTTTCAACACCTGGACATACTGACATCCCCACAGAGTTCTACCTCAAACCAGCTCATGACACAGCCCTACTTTACTCTAAGATTCAAACCTGGTATTTCTCTTCAACTATAAAAGTCCTTTCACTCATCTTCCTTACTATTGAAAACTCCCAGAACCTTCTCTCTATTCTTTTGCTTTAAATCACTGATTCTCTCCCAATTCATCCAAATACTAACAACCTAACTTCCCAGCCTATAACTCTAACAATTTCCTAATATGAATCTTCAAGTCTTGGTCAGTCTAATCTTAATCTCTTCACTCTTCTTTGAACATATACACTTAAAAGTTCTCCTCAATGTTCAGAGATCAGTAATCTTACTTGTCCTTTAATAACCAAATGAAGTTTATATCTTCCATGAAGTCTTCTCCCATCATTCTAGAACATGTACATTCCATCCTACGAACACCCTCCCCCTTTGCAAATATACAAACTCACAAACTACACAAATCTTACATACTTTATAGAATTGCTTATCTGGATGTTAAGTGAGAATTTCTATTTTACATACACATATGTTTTACATGCATATCTGTTACCTCCTCAACTCTACACTCCTTGAAGGCAAAAACAACACCAATTGAAGCTGACAATATGCTAGGCATTCTTTTAAATACTTTACACGTATTAACTCATGCAATCTTTGTAACAACTCTAAGAAGTAGCTACAGCTATCCTCATTTTGTAATCTAAGGCAGAGAGAAGTGAAGTCAGGGAAACAATATCTTTGGCACAAATCTAAATATAAGAGGTATACAATAATTGCTGAATGAATGAACTTACTCATATACTTTTGTAATCTTGCTCTAGTTTCATGAAGGATTTATCAATGTCTGTCCTAAGTTCCTCTTTATAAATGTTGCCAAATAAGAGTGCCTCATTTCTACTATTTAAGACTAAAATAGGACCATGCCAAAAGTAGGGGTCCAACAAATACTTCCTAAGAGTAAATTTTTGGTTTTGGATGCTATTCTGATAATAATGTGGTGAAAACATTTGTATTTTACAGTTAGGGTGCTCTTAGTTCTCTACATGCACTTTTTGAAGTAACTTCTGAGAATTAAACAGCATTTACCATATATCCACTTGTGCACAGCATTTCTGATTTATAAGCATTGTAATTAAATAATATCTAACCTATGTTGACTAACAATCAATTAGTAACTAGTTGTGTGCTCTTTGGATACTCAAATTTATATCTTTGGGATTGCTTATCTGTAAAAAGAAGGAGCTGGGCTAGAAGAAACTGGCCTTTAGGGAATTCGAAGGGGATCATTCACTTATAAAATTATATTATTCTAAGGAGACTATAAGAATAAAGAAAATCATATTAATGCAGAAAGGAATGTTCAAGAAACCAGAACCAAAGTCAGATGGGATAGTAACTCCAATTACACACTGGAGAATTGACTCTTCACACAATGAACTTCTATCTGCAACTATGACTAAATGATGTCAATGGGAAAGTTAAAGCCACTCTCAGTTGTACCATTTTCTCAAGTACCCTCTTTTCACAGTGCTTCAGTTAATTTAAAATGCAATTAAACCCCCCTGAAGCTGAATACATGTGTTCAACATCAGTTAAAAACATTCATCCTTTGTGGGAAAAAATCATATTCTAGAAATATACAAAGCAAATATTTTTATGAAGAATTAATTTCAGTAGAATGAGTACAAATACTATTAATAAATAGTTGGGAATCATTTTTATCAAAAAGGCATAATAGTTCTAAAGAATCACCTGTTAGGCATCTGCAGGGATAGTCAATATTTTTGTTAAATATTTTTAGGTTAATATTCCTTTGGGGTAAATGTGCATTAAATATGCACATCAAACTCCTCTGAAAGCCCTCTTAAGGTAAAAATTCCCCACTCCCTCTTTTCTTTATGAATAGAGGGCTCCTGCAATCAGAAAACTCATGGACAGAAAGCAAAAAAAGCAGACATCTAGATCTTTGGTTCCTTGTCTAGATGTGATCTTAGTACTCCAGAGGGAACCTAAACTCACTTCAGCTTGTTATAAAATACACTTATTGTGAGAATTCAAATGAGAAATGATCTTCAAATATAATGTGTTTGCCTACTTAGAGTTCAGTGTAGATAGAGAAATTAAAAAACATTTTCTACGAAAGTTCAAGTCTGAAATATACTATGCAAGTCAATGCAAAATCACTAAATATGTAGATGATTTTAAAAACTTAAATGTCTTACTTGAAGCAAAATACTTCTTTAGAAATTATATTACTGTGATGTCCAAATTTTTTCATTTGCTTTAAACTATTTACTCCATTCCCTATACACTTACAAAAATATGCTAAACAATTTAAAAAATTTGTTTAGAATTATCATTATATAAGTATTACAGAGATATGCAAGTATGGGAAAGACAAAATCATATAGAAAATTTGTAACTGCATCATATGTACACATATACATACAAGTACATTTATATAATTTCAACAACTTTTACCATTTTTATTTTGATTGAAATTTTAGATTTAATATATATTATATATTATATATGATAGAAATAGAGACATATGATTAGAACAAAGCTATTTCTTAAAGCCAGACAGTTAATAAACAATAGTAGCATTATTCCCGAGATTAGTATGACTTGTGTATAATATTGAAAGTGTTAGTCAAACAGTACGCAATTATAATATCCAACCACGTTCAAGTTTGAGTATTATAAATAAAAACATATTGTTAAAACATCATACATTTTAAGTTATATGGAAATATAACTTTCTTAGAAGAAGCAAGGGATAAATAAAATCTATAAAATATTAGATGGTCTCCATTTACAATCAAGCCAACAACAAAGGGTGAGGGGAAAGGAGCCTACCTTCCATTGCCCTTTTAAAGAAGACCTTACAGCTCCCACAGGTAAGGACACCATAATGACAGCCTGATGCTTCATCCCCACAGATTAAACAAATCTTCTGAGGTAATGACTCGAAGCTGTACTGTGGGCTCTGGCTGGCTTCTGAATCCGGCCTTGAAATGCAAAACAAAGTACTCCATTTATTTTTAGGTGCACCACTATCTAATACTAAAGTTTTCTTAACTGGTCATTGACAGGGCGAAAGGGGATTTTAAAAATAGCATTGTATAAATGCACACTTGAAAGACATGCAACTAAACTTGGTGCACTACCTGTTACTGGATTCATCAGACTTGCAAATTATTAGCGGTTAATCAGGAACAGCAACATGAAAGAATAACAATTTATACACAATTTTATGTTAGGAAAATTAAGGTCCACTGGTTTAAAAAATTCTTTCTACAAAACTTATTTAGAATCAATTTAGCCTTCATCAAATGAATTATTATGCCCTTCCTGTATGCTAGGTAACAATAAACATGGTTTTTGCTTCAAGAGTTTAATCGTTCTTAGCAAAGCTTTTGTTTTGAGTTTTTAAAACTCAACCCTATAATTATTGTTACAAGCATAGGTGTTTGTCATTTAAAGTACTGTTCAATATACTGACACTTTTTTTTCCCCTATTTACAGCACAGAAGATTCCAAGAGAGCATTCTTTTTTTCCTATAAAATTCCATTACTTCAATATGTAAATTAAAATGTTTTTGAAAACCTTCACGAAAAAAGTTATAGCGGATCCGAAACAACACTGGAATACAGTGCACTGCAGGGATTAACGTTTAAATCCAGAATTTAAACACATTACCCTTCTAATTAATTTTAATCTTGAGATTTGTATGAAAATGGAGCCGTTAAGCGTCCAAACCTGCTTTCGGTTCTGGCCGGGTACCCCGCATCAAGTGATTCCCCTCCCGGGGGACGGTGCCTTAACGTCTCCTCTCCAAAACACATCCTCAGGAGACAGCCTTGCAAGAAGAGAAGCATTTCATAAAGCCCCCACATCGCCTCACCTTTTCGGCTCCACGGGGCCACAGCGGACCTAGTGTGACGCTGCAAATTTTCAATCAGGGCCGGTCCTGCCCGGGAAGCTCGCCGATTTGTAAAGTTTAGAAAAATGTTTGCGGGAAGGCATGCTCCAAAACCCGGCATATTCTGCGCCCCCTTTGCATCCCCCAAAAATGAGGACAAGAGGGAAGGAGAATGAAGCCCACCTGCCCCGTGCGCCGCCCCCACCACCCACGCCCTCGCGGCCGCGCGGGGAGCGGAGGGCAGGGGGCTGGCGGCGGCGGTGGCCCTTCTCCCGCGCTGCGCAGGGCGCGCCTCGCCCCGGCCGCTCACCTCAGGTAGTTGAGATAGGGAGGGTAGACCTGCGGCAGGCCCTCCTTGAGCACGGCGGCCTGGTAGCCGAGCTGCGGGAGCCCGTTGAGGCCGAGCGGCGGGTAAAGCGCAGGGGCCGCTGCCACGCACGCGGCGGCCGAGGCCGAGGTGGAGGGCAGGGCGTCCCGCGGCAGCAGGCAGGCGCCCGCGCCCGGCGCCTTGCAGGGCGGCGGCGCAAACGGGCCTTGCTGGGGCGCCGCGCCCTCCGCCTTGTACAGAATGCACTCCAGGGTCGACCCCGACGAGGAGGCGGACGAGACGGAGGTACTCGGGGGGGCGGCCGCCGCGGCCGATTCCCCGGGTCTGGACGACGGCGCGCGCTGAGGCAGAGGCGGCGGCGCTAGCGGGAACTCGGTGAAGATAGCGGGATTGGCGCTCGCCACCAGGTACGGCCGCGGGGAGCGCGCGGCGGCCTCGGCGCCTTCCTCCTCCTCCTTGATCTTCAGGGCGGGCGACTGGAAGTCGCCGTAGAACGGGAACGCGTCCTCCTTGGGCTCGGCGTCGGGTGGGTACGCGCAGTCGGGGAAGTCGCTGGTGGCCACCAGGGTGGCCGAGGCCGAGGGCGAGCCCCGCGGCGGGGCAAAGGCGCTGACAGCCGGGGCCCCGCCGTCATAGCTCTCCCCCTCTAGCAGCTGCCGGGTGCGGGCGGCCAGGAAGGCCGAGTTGAGCGGCAGGATGGGCAAGTGGATAAAATCCATCACCGTGGTGGCCAGCGGGGAGCGCCCGGGCGCCGGTGGCGCGTCCTGTTCCGCCAGAGCAACCCGGGGCGCCGAGAAGCGGGCATCTTCCTTGGGGACCAGGGCGACGCCTCCTGCGGCCACCCCAGGAGCCGTGGCCGGGGCTTCTCCTCCGGCCGCCGTGCCTCCCAGAGGCCGGGGTTTGCCCTTCAGAAGCGGACCCACGGAGTCCTCGGACTCGGAGCCATCCTCCCCCTCCATCTCCACCACTGCGGGCTGCGGAGACGGCTTCACTGCGGCCCCAGGCCATCGAGGGCTCCCAGAGGTCCGGGGCAGCAGCTGCCGGGACGGTGACAAGCCCCTGGACAGTATTTTATGGGCAGCTGCCGTCCCAGAGCTGTCGCCAGCCTTGCCCTGGGGCCGGCTCATGAGCGGGGGCAACACCCCCTGGGTGGAGGGGGCAGATCGGGGATCTTCAGGATGCTCCTGGCCAAAAAGGCACCAAGGGCTGGTGGCCTCGCAGGTGGGAGGGCTGGCGTGGCTTTGCCCCGGACCTGAGGGCGCCAGTAGCGTGTCCAAGACACTGTCCAGCAGCCCGCTGTCCTTTTCTGGGGGTCTAGAGCTGCCACCTCCTGCAGCCCCTGTGGCTTCAACTCTGGGATACGCCCCCTCCACTTCTGACAGCGACTGCTGGGCCTGCGTCTTTCCGTCCCGGGGGTCCTGTCCCTGGCAGGGCCGAGGGAAGAGCAGCCCGTCCAGGGAGATGGGGATGGCCGAGACCACGGACGAGGCGTCGGAGGGCTGGCTCTCCTGGAAGGGGCCAGCGTCTGGACGTCCCAGCCGAGGGGATCCGACCTGGGTGGGAGAGGGCGCACCGCCCGCCACGTGGGGAGCCCTGGGATCCTTTGCTTTCAGCTCTGTCATGACGACTTGAACTTCCTTTTTCTCCTCCCCTGTCTCTAGGGAGGAGGGATAGGGCAAGGCGGAGGAGGTGTCGGGAATATAGGAGCAGCGGGAAGAGAAAACAGGTGTTGAATTTGGCTGGACCGGCGGGGGGTATCTCCACCTCCTGGGTCGGAAGGGGGCGGCGCTGGTCAGCTCCTGCCCTTGCCCTGCATCCGGTAGGCAAGGAAAGGGTGGCAGTTGTTGGGTCCCTGAGGCAAGTGGGGAGGGCAGGAGAAGGTAGTTGTAGGATCTCGTCGCCTAACTGGGAGAGCTCTCCAACTTCAGTCTGACGACAAGAGACGCAGAATACTCACAAGTCCGGCACTCGAGTGGTGGCAGCTTCTAAAGTAATTAGACGCGGCTCTCTCTCCCGACTTTTTCTCCGGCTTCAAACCGGTGCACGCCTTGTAGCTCCCAATCCCTGACTGCGTTCCACTTCCCTTCTCACTAAAACCCTGGGGCTACTTGGACCTTTCGGTACAGCCCATTCTCCACAACAGTAGTCTTCCTGCCGGCTCCCTATTGCTGGCGACAGTCACCTCTGCAGCTGTCGCATTTCTCAGCAGTCCGGGAGGACGAAACTCCTCTGGTTGCAGATTCCACTCAAATGCCAAATGAAACTAGTTCTCATTGAGAATGATACTCACACACCAGATCCTCGCACGCTCAGATACTACAAGGCTTAACTCAAGTTGTGACAGCCGTGGACTGGTCCCACAGCTTTCTAACGACGCTTCCTCCCCTTCCGGAGGCCCCGCCTACAGCCCCTCCCTACCCCAATTATGGACTTGATCTGAATTTCTGGAGTTGGTATTCCCAAGCGCTAGTCTGAGTTCCACTCTGAAGAGCAGGTGTTGTGGGATGGAACTTCATAAGCATATTAGATGTTGTCCTATCAATTAAGAATTACGCCCAATCTGACTGGAAAAACGAATGGATTCTACGCTGACTTTTCAGGATTTTAGTGTTGTAAAGATTTAACAAAGAGGAAGATATTTGGCTATATTATCTTTCAGAATAAGTGTATCAAGGAGGATCTTAAATAATATAAAAGAGATTCTCTTTTATGGCTTCCATAAAAGTGAGTACCTTCAAATTTCTCTTACTGCAAACAACATGTCCTGCTCCTCTTAAACAGTCCTCAAGGTAGCAGAGAAGTTTGGGAGTGTAAGAAAGTTGATAACACCTCTCTACCTGTGCAGGAAGTTTGGATGTTGTGTGCCATCCCTTGATTTGTCCTCAGGAATGCATTCCAATTTTTAATAAATAGTACTTTAAGGAAAGTTTCCTTTAGTTGCAGCTTATTCCTGTGCTACATCATAAAATCTTCAATAGAGTTGTTGAATAGTATTTTCTTCCCTCAACATTCTTATTTAAAAAAAAAATAATCCTTGAGTTTTTTAAGCAGATCTCCTCTTACTTCTTGAAGATATACTGGAGGGGGGTGGGGAGTCTCACAATATATTTGAGATATGGAGTCAGAAACGAACAATCTCTGTGCTGAACTCAAGACCATTGGGTATCTTGACATCATCTTAAATGTACCATATTCAAAACGGAATTAATCACTTGGAAAGTTCCTCGAGGTCCTATCTGTGCTGATGCCCCCACAGGTTCTCTCAGCCAGGGGTAGAGAATACAGTGGAAGACTCCAAGACTCCAGGATGGGCAGAGCCACTAGAGGTAAGGAGCCTGGATCTCTGTCTCACCTTGGGAGGGTCTACATGAGTCAGAAATAAACTTGCATCATGTTAGGCCACTGGATTTTGGAATTGATTATTCCAGCAATTAGCTTATTCTGACTAATTTTAGATGTAAAGGAATTAGGCAGATAGAGGAGAGGTGAAGAGAATTCCAGGAAGCACATATACTATGTTCACAGGACATCAAATAGGAAGATGTAATATTAGAACTGCAAGGGGGTCATTATGGATACAGCATAGAGTAAATTTGGGAATGGAAGGGGATGAGGCTACAGAGGTGAACTAATTTATTATTATGAATACTGTTATTGTTGCTCTCAGGCTTTCCTCTTTCCCATCCATTTTAAACCACTTAACATGCTTTTTTGAGGTATAATTCACATATCATAAGGTTCACTCCTTTTAAAGTGTACAAGTCAATGGTTTTTAGCATATTCACAGTTGCGTAACCATCACCACTATCAATTTTAGATTTATACACCCCAAAAAGAAATCTCATCCCATTAGCAGTCACTCCTTTCTCCCCAAATATCCTCCTAGCCAGTAATCTACTTTCCTTCTCTAGGGATTTATCTATTTTGTACATTTCGTATAAATGGAATTGTACCATATGTGGTCTTTTTTGCCGACTTCTTTCACTTAGCATATTGTTTTCAAGGTTCAGCCGTGTTGTAGCATGTATCAGTACTTCATTCCTTTTTACGGCCAAATAATGTTTCATTGTATGATTATACCACATTTTATTTATCTGTTTATCAGTTGTTGGACATTTGGGTTGTTTCTACTTTTAGGCTATTATGAATAATGCTTCTATGAAGATTTATGTACAAGTGTTTGTATGAACATGTGTTTTCCTTTCTCTTGGATATATTCCTAGAAGTAGAATTGCTGGGTCATATGGTAATTCTAGGGTTAACTTTCTGAGTTTTACCTTTTGAGGAACTGCCAGACTGTTTTCCAAAGTGACTGTACATTCTGCATTCCCACTAGAAGTATATATATATATGAGCGTTCCAATTTCTCCACATCCTTGGCTGCACTTGTTAGGTCTTTCTTGTTATAGTTCTCCCAATGTGTGAAGTGGTGTCTCACTGTGGTTTTGGTTTACGTTTTCCTGATGGTTGGTGCCACAGAATCTGTAGAATTTGTAGAATCCGGACAGCACTGCCAGGTAGTCTTTTAAGACCGTTACATGTGTTAATTTGTTTAATCCTTCAACAGTCCCATGAAGAAGGTACTGTTATCTCCATTTCATAGTTGAGAAAACTGAGGCACGGAGTTGCTCAATGTTATAAAGACAGTAAGTAGCATAGCCAGATTGGAACCCAGGCCATCAAATGGCAGCCTTCTTGGGAGTGTTATTTTTAAACAGCAGATAGCTTGGAATTTGGTTTTCAGGTTGCTGTAGCCATAAAATTGGCTCTCGGCCTCATTTTAAATCTGGCAAACTATATTTGGCTTAATTTTGATTGGTTATACAAATTCTCTCAAGCCATACAGTCTGACTAGGTTATTTGCATAAGATTGAAAATCTTGAAGTGGGAAAACAATAATAAAGGTGCCCAGCATATCCTAAATCACCATTATGCCATGACATTTGATTCTTGGTGATTAGCGTTGTTGGTACAGGAATTTCAAAATATATGAATCTTTGAGTGAAACAGAACTACTGGTTAAATTCAAGTAGATGGGGCTAACTCCAAATATTCCTGAAGACTATTTACTTTTGGAGAAGAGAATTCAAATTTGGAAGTTTTTGTTTGTCTGTTTATATTTGAAAAAAGTTTTATTAAGGTATAATTGTCAAACAATATGCTGCATATGTTTAAAATGTACATTTTGTTACACTTTGACATATGTATATACCTGTGAAACCATCACCACAAACAAGATCATAAATAACCCTTTTCCTCCATAAGTTCCCTTATGCCACTTTTCATTTATTTTTATTTTTTAAAATTTTTATTATTATTGTTTTTATTTGTCACACTGGTTTATAACATTGTGTAAATTTCTGGTGTACGTCATTATATTTTGGTTTCTGTATAGACTGCATTGTGTTCACCACCAAAAGTCTAGTTTCCGTCTGTCACTACACTTGTGCCCCATTTTCCCTTTTGCCCTTCGCCTAACCCCTTTCCCTCTAGTAAGCACCAATCTGTTCTCTGTATCTGTGTGTGTTTGTTTGTTTATCTTCCTCAAATGAGTGACATCATACGGTATGTATCTTTCTTTGTCTGACTTATTTTGCTGAGCATAATACCCTCAAGGTCCATTCACGTCACAAATGACACAATTTCATCTTTATTTATGTCATGCCACTTTTTAATCCTTTCCTACTGCTCTTTCCTATTCCCACCCACCTCTGCCACTTCCCATCTATCCGTAAGCAACCACTAATCTGCTTTCTATCACTACACATTAGTTTTTTTTTTAAAAAAAATCATATCTGATTTATTAAACATATTAAATTATACACACACGGTTTTTAGGACTAAGTGTGTTAATGTTTTTATTAATAGACTTTACTTTTTTAGAACAATTTTAGATTTACAGAGAAATTAAGCAGATAGTACAGGGAGTTCCCATATATCCTCTACATACAGTTTCCCCTATTAACATCTTATATTAATATGGTATACTTGTTATAATTAATAGACTAATATCAATACATTATTATTAACTAATAGAAATAGTTTATTCAGATTTCCTTAGTTTTTACCTAATGTTCTTCTTCTTTCCCAGGATGCCATCCAGGACACCACATTACATTGTTGCTATGTCTTCTTAGGCTCCTCTTGGCTATGAAAGTTTCTCAGACTTTCTTTGATTTTGATGACCTTGACAGCTCTGGGGAATCTGGTGAGGCATATTGTAGGGTCCCCCTCTATTGGAATTTCATGTTTTCCTCATGATTAGATTGGAGTTATGGGTTTCGTGAGGAAAATCACAGGGGTAAAGTGCCATACTCATCACTTCATATCCAGTTACATACTGTCAACGTGACTTATCAGTGTTGATGTTGACCTTGATCACATGGCTGAAGTAGTATTTGTCAGGTTTTTCCCCTGCAAAATTACTCTTTTTCCCCTCTTGCCATACTGTACTCTTTGGAAGGAAGTCACTAAGCAGACCATACTTTAGGGAATATGTGGGAGTAAGGAGTTAAGCTCTCCTTCCTTTAGGGTGGAGTATCTACAAAATTTATTTGGAATTCTTCTGCATGGGAGAATTACTTCTTTTCCCCTATTTACTAATTTATTCAGTCTTTTATTTATATCAGTATTGACTCATGGATGTTTATTTTTTATACTTTGGGTTATAATCCAGTACACTTTATTTTGTTGCTCAAGTTGTCCTAGCTTTGGGCATTGGGAGCTCGTGTGTGTGTGTGTGTGTGTGTGTGTGTGTGTGTGCGTGCGCCCGCTTGCGCACACGCACGCGCACTTTCCTACTTTCTGTCATTACAAAATGCTACAGACTCATCTTGTCTATTTCCTGCTCCCATCCTAGAAACAGCTATTTATTGGAAAATTATATTGGAAATGAAGATCTGAATTCTAAATGTGTTCTACATTTGTTTTTATTTCTTAGAATTTTATGTAATACAGTGTATGATTTTTTCATCTAGCTTCTTTCACTCAGCGTAATTATTTTAAGATTCATCTATATTAAGTATGTATCATTAGTTCATTCCTTTTATTGCTGAGTAGTGATTCATTGTATAGATATACCATAGTTTATCCATTTACCTGTTGATGAGTATTTGGATTGTTTCCAGTTTTTTGATATTGCAAATAAAGCTACTATGAAATTGTATGTATAAGTCTTTGTATGGACATATGTTTTACCAAACAATTTTCCAAAGTGATTGTATCATTTTACATTCCCTCTAGCAGTATATTACAGTTCTGATTCTTCCATATCCTGGACAACAATCGGTATGGTCAGTATTTTTAATTTTAGCAATTCTAATAGTTATATAGTGATATCTCATTGTGGTTTTAATTGCATTTCCCTAATGACTAATGATGTTGATCATCTTTTCATGGGCTTATGTGTCATTGGTATATCTTTCTTGGTGTGTTTGTTCAAATGTTTTGTTTGCTTTTTAAAAAAAAGTTGTTTATTTCCTTATTGTTTGAGAGTTCTTTATGAATTCTGATGCAAGTCCATTGTCATACATATGATTCGAAAATATTTTCTCCTAATCTGTGCCTTATTCTTGTTTTCTTAACAGTATCCTTTGAAGAGCAGATGTTTTTAATATTGATAAAGTCTAATTTATAAATTTACACTTTTATGAATTGTACTTTCAGTGTCATAATTAAAAATCTTTGCCAAACCAAAGGTCACAGAAATTTACTCCTATGTTTTCTTCTGGTTTTACAGTTTTAGATTTTACCTTTATATCTATGAATTATTTTGTTACTTTTTAATATGGTATGAGGTATAGATCAAAGTTCTTTGTTTTGCATATGGATATCCAGTTATTCCAACACTATTTGCTGAAAAGAATATCCTTTGTCCACTTAATTACCTTTACAACTTTGTTGAAAATCACTTATTCATATATGTGGAGGTCTGTTTCTGGACTCTCGATTTTGTTTCATTGTTCTATTTGACAATCTTTATGTCAATACCACTCTATCTTGACTGCTGTAGCTATATAATAGGTCTTGAATACTTGAAGTGTTACTGCTCCAACTTTATTCTTCTTTATCAAAATTGTTTTGATTATTCTAGGTCCTTTGCATTTCCATATAAACTTTAGAACCAGTTTATCAATTTCTACAAACACACCTGCTGCAATATTGATTGGGGTTGAATTGAAATAGATTGATTTGGAGAGAAATTGATATCTCATCAACGTTGTCTTCCATCTTCCCATGAAGATGATATATATCTCCATTTCCTTGGGCCTACTTTCTCTCAGTGATATCTTGAAGCTTTCACTGTACAAGTCTTTCACATCTTTTGTCAAATCTATCTCCAGTTATTTCATATTTCTGATGCTATTTTGAATGGTATTGTAGGGAAGGAAGACTTTTCCTCTATGCAAAGTAGGTTCATCTGGCCGGAGAACGAATTAAATTCACATGAGACAGAATAGCAAGAGAAAATTAAACAACTGCTTTATGACGAACCATGGCCTTGGGCCTTTCTTCCCGAAGGAAGAAAGGGCACCAAAGAAGTGGGGTGCACAGAGTTGTTATATACCCCTAAACAGGATGTTTCACATATGATTGAAATGTCCCTCCTACAATAGTCACAAGGTTGCCCTGTTGGCACAGCGCTTGATGGACACAGCAGGAGGCAAGTCTATTGTCTTGAGCTGGGTGGCCACAGGTGAGAGCAGCAATCAGTTCCTAGCCTAAGGAAAGATGCTTAATCCTTAAAGAAATGCCAACATTGGGAGAGGGAGGGAAGTCAGTTACAGGAGGTTACCAGACAAGCACAATAAAATGCAGATTTAAGTCCTTGCCTTTGGCATTGATTAAGAGTTTCTAGAGAGAAGGTCATCTCCTTTCTTCTTCCTGGTACAGAGGGAGGCGCCTTTTACAGATAGAGATATACCTTACAAATGTAAGTGTGTGCTAACAAAGGGCAAATTCCATTCCTCAGAGCCTCCTTCCCTGTCCCAGTTTATCAAAAGCAATCAGCCTCAAATAATCCTGATGCCGAAGAGACATATCTTGGGGTGGCCAATTTCAGGTCCCCACAGTCCTGCCTTTGAAACTTTAAGAAGTTTCACAGTCCAGAAGCTGAGTGGTAGATTGTTTCATCTCACTGAACACATTTCTTAGTCCTGATAATGGATCAGTCCAGTTAAAGTCATTTTAGAAGGTGGCAATGCAGGTGGGCTCCCAAAGTTAGGCCTATATTTTGGAAGCAAGCAATCAGGTATTTAATAAGTAGTTCTATGGAAATAAAAAGAAAAACAAGGTTAGTGGTTGGAGCAAATTATAAACTAGTTCCTGAGTCCAGGAGGCAGCCAGTCAAGAAGACTTCTAGATGTTAGAGTCAAAGCATCTTTAGCAGCTTGAAACATCTCTGATGATGTCATCAGGCTTTCAGATGGCTTGCAGTTTACACAGCAACAGACAGGAATCTCTTAAATTTCTATTAAGTCGTTCAGCTTCAGTTTGCAAGGCTTCAGGAAAAAGAGCAGGTTCAGTTCTCAGTGATTCCAAATGAAAATGAGGAAGATTGAAAACATTAGTTTGGAGATGTGTAACCAAATATTTCAGCAGAAGAATTCAGGATCCAGTCCAGTTCACAGGTAGAAAAAAACCTCAAAGACAATTAACAAAACTAGGATCTAATATCCACAAATGTGTATTATAGTTTTTCACTGAAACATAGTTCTTCTCTCTAAAATCACCCTCATTTTTACCAAAGATAGACAAATTAAGACTAATTGTTTGCAATATAAGTTTAGTTTGGAGAAACTTGGCCCAATTATTTACATAAGTGCAGCAAGGCTAGCAATTGATCGTATAGGCTCTTAAATCTGCTTTGCTGGAATTCTTTTATCTGGAATCTCAGATTGAACTTTAAAGACCTCTAGAGGCCAGGAAAGCCAAGCCAAGGACTTGCCGTCAGATTTTGCTTGCAGTACCTACAGATTCGTGTGGATTCCTCTCTTCTTGAGGTCCCCCAAAATATTCCGAGGTTCTTTACATCTGCCAGATAAACAAGCTTCCCCACTTACCAGGTAAGATTGCCAGAATCTCTGTAAACAAGGTACCAGACCCATATTTCCAAGTGGCTTTATTTCCACAAAGTCAACCTTATTCCTCAAAGGCAGTATTGTCATATCCGAGTCTGTATGTTTCTCTCAAATATGACATTCCAGTCAAAGCCTTGGTAATATAACCAATGTGTCCTGTTATAAGGAGAACAGATTCTTATTGAACTTATGCAAATAACTATATTGCCACAAAATAACCATGCTCACAAAGAGTTTCCAAATTCTCGAGGGATCAGGTAGGGGGAAAAAGATAAATGTTTCAGTTTGCTCACAAAGGTATAATTTCACCAAATTGCTGTAAGTCATAGCACAAGAAAAAAGAGAAGATTTTCTTGAATCTGAAAAAACAAAGCAAAACATCAAAAAATCAACAATATTTCAATAAAAGTCATAAAAATTATAATCATCCTCAGTTCGTTCAGTCCTGTATAATCAGTTCTTGATCTTAATCTTCTGTTAGCAGTTTTATGGGGTCATCAGTTTCTCCATTAGATTTCTATAATTCCTTACCCAGTTCAGTTCTTTTTTTTTTTTTAAAGATTTTTTTTTTATTTTTTCCTTTTTCTCCCCAAAGCCCCCCGGTACATAGTTGTATATTCTTCGTTGTGGGTCCTTCTAGTTGTGGCATGTGGGACGCTGCCTCAGCGTGGTCTGATGAGTAGTGCCATGTCCGCACCCAGGATTCAAACCAACAAAACACTGGGCCGCCTGCAGCGGAGCGAACGAACTTAACCACTCGGCCACGGGACCAGCCCCAACACAGCTATTGTTTTAAAAATCACTCCATGAATCAGGTACAATACAAAGCTCCCTAGTTATGAATCCAAATTTTGTTTTGCGCCTTTTTACTAATCTTTGTGGAGAAGACACTCAAGATGCTAGATTTTTTTTTTCTTTTTGGCAAGGGCATGCTTATGGCCTTTTCCCCTCTCTTTTTTTTTTTTTTTTTCAGTCTTAGGAATTAGTGATGGGCTAGATAGTAGTTCCTGGAGAGGGGAGATGATAATCCTTTTTGAGATAAAGGAACTGGGTGGAATCTGAACTGCCTCTAGAGCTGTATTTCCAGTCTTGCATGATTTTCCAAGGACAGTTGGAAGTTACTGGGTGTAACTCAATGACATTCTAGATTGACCTACCTCTCCAACTACATCACAAAGGCACAGAGAAACCCCTCAAGTTTTGTTTCTGGGGCATAACCCATCCCATTGAAAGCGATTCTAACTAGTTAAAATGCACCCGGGGGTGAGTCTCTGGGTTGAAACATTTCCCATGGCGGTAAAGCTGGTGTCCAACTGACAGCAGCCAGAGAAAGGGTGCAAAGGTGCCTGACTGCAGGCATCAACATAGTTATAAGATCTAGTCAAATCCCACTTAGCCCAGGTGATGAGGACTTTAGGCCGGTTAATTTTATTTTATTTATTTTATTTATTTATTTTTTTAAGGAGATTAGCCCTGAGCTAACTACTGCCAGTCCTCCTCGTTTTTGCTGAGGAAGCCTGGCCCTGAGCTAACATAGTGCACATCTTCCTCTACTTTATATGTGGGACGCCTACCACAGCATGGGTACCAAGCGGTGCCATGTCTACACCCGGGATCCGAACTGGTGAAGCCCGGGCCGCTGAGAAGCAGAACGTGCAAACTTAACCTCTGCGCCCCTGGGCCGGCCCCATAGGCCTGTTAATTTTAAACTGCAGATGAGAGGCAGGCTCCAAGGACTGGAATTTGCTTGCCCTTTGAGAGACATTTGTATTTGTGAAAGAAGGGAGATGACCTTGTCTCTAGAAACTCTAAATGGGGAAGGCAAGAACTTAAGTTGGTTACTGTCTGGCAATCTCATGTAACTGATTTAGGGTGGTGGCTTCTGACCTTTACTTAATCCGATTTGATTCTTATCTAAAAGTCATGGGATCACCCAATAGCCAGACCCCACCTGCACTGATACCATTTTAACTTTTTTTTCATATTCTTTCCTTTGTCTTGTAAAGAGATAACTCAGATACCTATGCCTTAAAATTAGCCCTACCCTCAGCTCATTTTTGCAACAGCAGCTCCTCCTGCCCATGGGCCCTGTCCCCATGCAGCAGCTCTGACTGCCCATGAGTCCTGTCCCCATGCCCGCAGCAGCAGCTCTGACTGCCCATGGGTCCTGTCCCCATGATATCACACTATTCTTTAAATAAAAGAGCACTACTGCCAGATCTTGAGAGTCCAAGAACTCTTTCTTTCGACTCCTTGGCTCACCGACCCCGCATCACAGGCACTTAGTCCCTGAGCCAGCACAAGGCGAGGCAGGAAACAGGAGGGAAAGGCCTGGAACTGGCTGGAGGCTGGGCTCCCAGTGCCAGGGTTGAGAGTTAAGTCTCTGGCAAAAAGTTTTCAATTTTACAGAAGGTCCAGGTTCTGCTCAGGTCCAGCCTGAACTTAACCTCAACTTAGTGACAAGAGTGGAGGTGGCAAACAAAGGAAAAGAGATCAGAGCTCACCCTCATGGCCTCTTCCCCAAGGATTATCGAGATAGAAGTCACACAGCAGTTCCCATGCTGGGGCACACAACACCATCAGGACAGTTCACAGAATAAATCACAGGTCTCCCATCCTCATAACCAACTCAGTAGGCACCTAAAATACTTAACAAGTCAATCGCCAAGAGAGGGCTCTCAAGGTGGTCGCCGGGGTGATCAGGCCCAGAAACCAGAGTGGGGGCTCCTAGGGGTGGAGCCTTTGAAACTTTAAAGATTTCCTTGTTTCTCAATTGCAAAGCTCCAAAGGAGCCCAAAATGGCCACTGTCACTTTAAGAGAGAGGAAAGAAAAAGGTCCATTACCTTGAAAATCTCCCCTGAACCTAGCGCAGCATCCTACCCATTCTGCCTGAGGGGTCCCTATAGCAAGGGGCGATGGGGGTGTCCCTCTGCATTGCATTCCTTGTACACCTTCCCTATTATGCCTGGCAGTAATGAGTGCCAGGTGAATTGTCCCAAAGATAAAAGAACAGAGAAAAACAGTGAAGAATTTTCCGCCAGTCTGGGGGACATTCTACCCAATTGCATCCTGGAGCTGTTCTCCCAAGAAGGATTTCCTACACTCAACCAAAGTTTAGAGTTTGGTATTTGCCTTGAACCAGAGTCCCAATTGGGACTTTCCCACAGTTCGGAGTGTGGTCAGGTGCCAGAGGGAGGTATCCCAATCCAGCCTTAGGAAAAGAAACCTTCCATGGGAGTCTTGGAGATTGGCGACCGTCCTAATGACTTAAGTGGCCAACCTGTGCCCATGTAAAATTTATATATCAGAGATAGAGGCAGGAAGGAATGGATTAATTCATTCTCCATCACCCTCAGGCTTAACGTACTGATTCTCTTCAGGCTGAATACCACAATTTGCCCCATAGAGTAGCCATGGGCAGCAAACATGGATTCATACAGCTGTCCAAGAAGGTTCCCAATGGACTAGTGAATTTAGATCCATCCTTGAAAAAGAGAAAGGCACAAGGAAGACTATAACTTCAGCTTACAAGCTGGCTCAGCAAGCTGGCTCAGCAAGCCAAGGAGTCAAAAGAAAGACTTCCTGGACTCAAGGTCTGGAAGTACCACTCCTGTATTCAGAGGATAGTGTGGGGACAGGGCCCATGGACAGTGAAGAGCTGCTGCATGGCGACAGGGCCCATGGCCAGGACTTGGCAGGTCTTAGTCTTATAATATTGCATAAGAAACTATTCCCAGCCAGATATTTTAAAACATACTCAGGCAAAGTTAATATAACCTCTTTATATAGAAAATCAGCTCAAGCATTCCAACCTTTATAATCTTATCAACACTGAGACCTTTATATTTCACCAATTCAATTATAACCTGAGTCAGGGTTTAAACCTAGTCATCATTTTCTGTGTTTCCTTTTTAATTTGCCTTTTTTCATAGATACCAATAAAAATTATGATGAGAGCTCTCACAATTTTTTTCCCCCAATTTAGAAGTTTTCCAAATTTAAATGATCCATCATCTGGCCAAATTGACGAGTAGGATCTTAACAGCAACTCAACCAAAGCTTAACCAAGCACACAAAGAGGCGTCCCCAAAAGAGATCCAGAAAATTCACTCCCCAAAATAGCCTAAGAAAGTAAAGGCCTTCATTGCACAGCAAGCAACAAAGGTTGAGACGACAAAGGCCCCTTATGAAAGCAATTGGGACCTCTATGACAAACTCCCCTGAGAGCTTACACAGCCGGACAAAGAGTGTGTCCCGGAACCCCAGTCTACTCGACTGACCGCCAAATGCATGCCAGTACATGCATCCTCTGATGGCGGAGACCAGAAAGGTCACAAAGCCAAGCTCTCAAGACATAGAGCAAGACAAAAAGCCCAGACAACAGGCTTATAGAGATGCCTGTGTCTTATGACAAACAAAAGACAGAGACAAGGAAAAGTACTATCTCTGGGAGGAAAAGGATCTACAACCAGTGAGTACTCAAATCCTAGAGTCGCTGAATACAAGAAGCTAGCCTCACCAACATTTTCTCCTGCTAATCTAAATTTAGAAGAGCAAAAAAAAAAAAAAACCTCACCACTCTTGCTTCCTTTGGAGCCTGCAGGCAGAGATCCAGGAGACTGACGTGGTAAGAACTCTTACCTCTTGCCGGTTCTCGTCAGGGCTCCGGGATCTCTTGGCCGCAGCAGTCCAGGAGCAATCAGTGTCCAGCCAGTGAAATTGTGCCCCACGTTGGGCGCCAAACTGTAGGGAAGGAAGACTTTTCCTCTATCCAAAGTGGGTTTGTCTGGCCGGAGAACGAATTAAATTCACATGAGACAGAATAGCAAGAGAAAATTAAACAACTGCTTTATGACGAACCATGGCCTTGGGCCTTTCTTCCAGAAGGAAGAAAGGGCACCAAAGAAGTGGGGTGCACAGAGTGGTTATATACCCCCAAACAGGATGTTTCGCATATGATTGAAATGTCCCTCCCACAATAGTCACAAGATTGCCCTGTTGGCATAGCGCTTGATGGACACAGCAGGAGGCAAGTCTGTTGTCTTGAGCTGGGTGGTCACAGGTGAGTGCAGCAATCAGTTCCTAGCCTAAGGAAAGATGCTTAATCCTTAAAGAAATGCCAACATTGGGAGAGGGAGGGAAGTCAGTTACAGGAGGTTACCAGACAAGCACAATAAAATGCAGATTTAAGTCCTTGCCTTTGGCATTGATTAAGAGTTTCTAGAGAGAAGGTCATCTCCTTTCTTCTTCCTGGTACAGAGGGAGGCAGCTTTTACAGATAGAGATTTACCTTACAAATGTAAGTGTGTGCTAACAAAGGGCAAATTCCATTCCTCAGAGCCTCCTTCCCTGTCCCAGTTTATCAAAAGCAATCAGCCTCAAATAATCCTGATGCCGAAGAGACATATCTTGGGGTGGCCAATTTCAGGTCCCCACAGTATCTATGTAAGTTTTCTATTGCTGAGAAAGAAATTACCACAAACTTAGTGGCTTAAACATCACCCAGTTCTTATCTCAGTTTCCATGGGTCAGGAGTCTGGGCATGGTTAGTTAGATCTACTGCTCAGGGCTCACATGGCAGCAATCAATGGATCAGCCAAAACTGCATTTCCATCTGAAGCTCAGGGTTCTCTTCCAGGTTCATTCAGGTTTTTGGCAGACTTCAGTTCCTTGCTGCTTTTGAACTTATGATGGTTTCCATATTCTTTGAAGTCAGCAGGAGAAATTTTCTCATGCTTTTTAAGGGCTTCTGCCTGATTAAGTCAGACTCACCTAGATAATCTCCATTTTGATTAACTCAAAATAAACTGGTTTAGGATATTAACTGCATCTGCAAATTTCCTTTTGCCATAAATGTAACATAATCATTGGAGTGAAATCCAGCATTTTGACAATCTCATCTACATTCAAGGGGAGGAAATTATACAAATCATGTATACCATGGAGAGGGGATTTTGAAGACCATTTTATAATTATGCTTAATTTATATTTTGTATGGTACATTTCTAGTGTTTAGAAATACAATTTATTTTTTAATTGGAGAGATGAGGTTGGGTGTCCTTGCTGGTTTTCTGATTTTATGAGGGAAAGCATTCAGTCTTTTATCATTACGTATGATGTTAGTTGCAGATTTCTTCATAGATTTCCATTGTCAAATTGAGGAAGTACCCTTCTATTCCTAGTTTGCTCAGAGGTTTTATTAGGAGTAGATAGAAGTTTTTGTCAAATGATCTTTCTAGACCTGTTGAGATGATCATATGGTTTTTCATTTATAGTTTGTTAATATGATGAATTATGTTGATTGAATTTTGAATGTTTAACCAACCTTGTATTCCTGGGATAAGCCCTACATATTCATGAAGTAATTTTTTTTTATATATTACATTTGATTTGTTAAAAGCTTGTTTAGAATTTTTGAATCTTCATTCATGAGGAATATTGGTCTGTTCTCTTTTCTTGTAATGACTTTGTCTGGTTTTTGTATCATGAATTCCAAGAAATAAATGGCATATTTTCATATTAATAAAATAAAACAAAAAGTACAATAAAATTTAGGGTTTCTGCAAATACATGTCTTTTGGCATGAACTGTTCTTTAGTATTATCTCTTCACTATGGCACTGGGCAGAGCGTGCAAAAAAAGCCATGAAGCTTGCTTAAACTTGAAAAGATGATTGAGTTTTGTCAAGTCTAGTCCAGTTTTTATAGTGAATGAAGGAATCATTCATTCATTTTACAAACATCTGCCTGCAGTATGTCATTAAACAGTTTGTTTTTTATGGTATTTTACAATGTATACACATTGCTACACTATTACATATAATGCTCATAAAACTTCATGGTGTGAATATTATCTCAATTTTGTAGCTAAGAAAATTGAAGTCTGAAGTCTTAGACCTAGTAATTAGTAGAACTCACTAGTAGGGTTTCTGATTTTAAATCTAGTGCTATTTTCACTTTACATATTGTGATTGTATATTTTTTACAGTTCCAAGTGTTGTGTAGTTCACAAGTTTCATGGAGTAGTGTAGAAACATTTACTTGATCTGAGACCTCAGAAATATGAGCACATTCAGAAAGGTATGTTGGGACACCCAGACCTATGATTTGGTTACTTTGGAATTTTTATTTTTCATACAACTTTAAAACTCTAATTCTTTTGTATCTACAAAGGGATGATTGTACGTGAAAGTTGGCACTTGATGTGAGTACACAAAAGTCACTTCTCTGACCTTCTTGACACACTCCCCTAGTTTCTGAATCCAGTGTTCCATACAACGCTTGGGTTCCTCAGGCCCCTCCACAGATGTATTGACCACCCACAAATGTATACCTGCTTTTTATACCCATGTCAGGAGGGATATATTTTAGTTCCAAGTAACAGGGTGCTCAACAAAAAGTGACTTATACAACAGATATTTCTTATCTCACATGACAAGAAGTCTGGAGGAAAGTAATTCCAGAGTTCATTAATCAGTGGCTCAGTAATGTCCGCAAGGTCCCAAACACTCCATCTTTCCAGTCAGCTAGTGTCAGAGGCTTAGTTTTATCTTCTTTCTTGTCCCCTAATGTCCAAAGATGGCTTTTGAAGCTGCAGGCATCAGAGTCTCGTATAATTGCATCTAAAGTTCGGGAAAAGGAGAGTTTCTCCTGACAAGTTTTTTCTTTTTTCTTTTTTTTAAATCAAGGAAGAAAACTTTATCCAGAAGCTGATCCCTCAGACATGCTATCAAGAATTATAGGCTAGCACTGGGTCATCTGCCCACCACTGAACTAGTTACTCAAAGGGGAATTTGATTAGATTAATTGTGATTCATCTCCTGCAGCTGAGTCCACTACTCTGCATGCTTTGCTACCAGTATGTGAACAAAATTGGGGTTCTATTAGAAAGGAATAGGAGTACATGTATGGCTGATGGGAATTCGCCAAATAGTATCTGACGTTCTACCAGTCTCACTTCCCTTGAAATCCTACATGACTCTTAATATAAACTTAGAAAGAAATTCACATTAATGTATGAATGTAGTAGCTTACTTATTTTTGTAAATACAATCTTCACAATTTATCTTAGTTATTTTTTGCACATACATATATGCATACATAGACTCTTGTGATTCTCTCTAATATTTTAAAATGATTATCAACTCAAAATATCCTTTTTTGTATCTTAAATTATTCTTCAAGTTTAGGCACTAATTGCTGATGTCTATGGCTCTCATTTCTTTTGTTCTGCAGTTTAGCATATAATCATCCAAAGCTTAACACATAGGTGCATTTGTTATATTTTTGTGTTCTTGGGGCTATATACACTTAAATAGATGGCTTATATTGCAGTTTTAAAGTGTTTAATTTTTAATTTTATAGTCAGGCTTTCTCTCCTTAATGTAATATGATTTTTAGGAATTTTTCCAAATTACCCTTAAAAGTCTATATTTATATAGATAAGAAAAGATTGGCAAATATAAGTTCTAAAGATAAAGATCTGTCACAGTTAATCTATAGTTGATTTTGTTTAATATGTCATTAATTTGTGCTATTAAGTTACTATGATATTAGGAGAGAGCGTGAAGATCAAGAACCAGAAGGTAATTCTTTTACTATATTCTGAAATCAGATCTTTTGGAGCAGGGGTCATAAACATCAGCTATTTAATCTTAAAACTTTTATTAATGATGTAAATTTTAAATTTGTCTATCTAGGAAGGGGAAAAGAAATATATTGCTATTCTGAGTAATTTTGATAAACAAGAACAAATACTATATAAAGTAGCTATGTCTTTAAACACCAGAAGTAATACGTTCCTCATAAAGTTGATAAGAAGATCAATAGTAACAGTGCAGTTGAGGTTAAAATAAGGAATTATGATAATTTTGAGTTTAAAGCTATAATGTATGAAACATAAAAGAAGGCCTTCTCTCTTAGTTTTGTGTTATACCATGTACAAGTTTTGTTAATAATGAGAAAGAATTGGAGTGTATTCCCCCACCCCCCAAAAAAGAGTATATCCATCTAACTTTAAAAATATGCAATAAAATATAAAGTGAAAAATCAAGTGCAACTATAAAAAGTTCTTACTTGATGCCAGACCATTTCTGGAACTGCAGACATTTTCAGTTGTGAGCCACTCATTCCTCACAAAGACAAACTTCATTTGTCCATTATTTTGACTTTTTTTTTTTTTTTAAACTAACCAATTCATTGAAAGTGAGGAAATCTAGGCTTAGGAGAAGCCATTATCTTTTTACAACACCAATCATAGTGAAAGCACAATATAAACAGCATAGCTAAATTTAGAAAATACAATACCCGGTAGTATTCTTCATCATAAATAGCTACCTGTATATACCAATTCTAGTAAGCAGAAATCAAAGAGAAGATGGGAGGGTTTCAAACTAGAATAGTCATTTATGTTCTTTTGCTGTGGGGAATCCTACCTCCCTCTCTTGTCTCTTACTTTCTCTTTCCCTGTGCTGCTTCTCAGCCTGATTCTTGCATTTTTGTTGTTCTGCATTACTCTACTCTCACACATACTCTAGTCTTCTAGACAATTATCTTCAGTTGACTTTCGTCCTCTGCCAGTTTTCATTTTACCCCCATTCTTCTCATCTCACATCCCAAAGTCTTGATCTTTATCCATGCAGAAATGAGAGAAATAAAATTTGTTAGTAAATACCATACTTACAAAAAATGTTTGACGTGAGGTAGGCTTTGAAATAAATTTTTGACAATAAAAAACTTTAAAGAATTAAAAATACTGCAACTATGGAAATAGCACAAATTTGTCTCATCTTTAGTGTACATGAGGAAATGGTGATGAAAACCACTTATAAAGAAAATTAATTTTCATTTTAGAATTCAAATAATGTATTGATTTAAGGTGGTTATATCTTCTTCCTTCGCTCTTTTCTTTCTTCCACACCTCAATTTTATTCAATAGTGTTACCTTTCCTAGTGTTTTCCCTTGTATTGTTTACTCTGCTTCTACTTGAATTTGATTTTCAGCTTTATCTTATATTCTTTGACTCCCACTTATATATATATGGGTCAATCATACAGCATTTCTGTTTTTCAACTTATTTCCTCATTCTTTTCGTTTTATATTTACATCATTTATAAATATAACATTCCATCCTGTAACCCTTATCCCAATGTTTGTTTTCATTTTAGATTTTCATTGGTTAAAATATTTAATACTCACTGCTAAAGATTCCACAGCCATATCCTGGTTTCTGTAGTAGTTCCTGAAATGTGAAGAATCTTTACTAAGTTCTTACACGTTCAAAATTCTTGGTTATCTCTCTTTATACTTGAAGTAGTGCTTGGCTGAATATGAAATCCTGGGGACTTACTTTTGTTATGTATCTAATATGGGTTGCTCCTCTGCTTCCTGACTGTGGAGAAGTGTGATGCCATGGTCTTTTTCTTTCTTTTGTAAGTTGGCTGCTGAAAGAGCCTGTCGTCATCACTGAAATCTAATAAAATTTGCAGGATAAGTATCAATGTTGACTACTCTAAATCAGATTTTGTGATATGTAGTGTGCTATTTCCATAGGAGATTCAATTCTTTTAGGAAAGCATTTTCTGTTTTGAACTATAGTTTAAAATGTTCATTCTGTTCCATTAGTTTCTTCTTTGGAAACTCCACTTATGCAAGTATTGGGTCTCTTCTGCCTGCTTTATATATCTATTTTCTTCCTAATTCTTTTTTCTTTGTTTTATTTTGACATCTATCTTCTATAGCCCTTACTGTATTTTTCATGATATATTAATTTCCTAGGGTTGCCATATCAAATTACCACAAATTTGGTGGCTCAAAACAACAGAAATTTATTCTCTCACACTTCTGAAATCAAGGTGTCATGCTCCAGTTGAAGGTTCTGGGAAAGAATTCTTCCTTGTCTCTTCCTAGATTCTGGTGGCACCCAGAAATCCTTGGCATTCCTTGGCTTTTATCTGCATCCCTCCAATCTCTGCCTGTTTTCACATGGCCTTATTCTCTGTGTCCTCTCCTTTTCTCATAAGGATACCAGGCATTAGATTTAGGGCCCACCCTAATCCAGTGTGATTTCATCAGGAGATCTTTTAACTATTTTTGCAAAGACCTTATTTCTAAATAAGGTCACAGCCACAGGTCCTAGAGGTTAAGAGTTGAACATGTTTTTTTGCGGAGACACAATTCAACTCACTACACATGGTATCTATGTTCTTTGTTCTTCAATTTTGGGGGTTTTTTCTCTTAAAGATTGGCACCTGAGCTAACTATTTGTTGCCAATCTTCTTTTTCTTCTCCTTCTCCTCCTTCCCCTCCTCCTCCCCGTCCTCCCCCTCCTTCTCCCTCCCTCACCCCCTTCTTTTTCTCCTTCTTCTCCCAAGTGCCCCCCAGTACATAGTTGTATGTTCTAGTTGTATATCCTTCTGGTTGTGCTATGTGAGACGCTGCCTCAGCATGGCCTTGTGAGCGGTGCCATGTCCACACCCAGGATCGGAACCAGTGAAACCCTGGGCTACCGAATCGGAGTGTGCAAACTTAACCACTCGGCCATGAGGCCGGCCCTTGTTATTCAAATTTGAAACTATTTATTTGGAAATAATTTCAAATGTAGAGAAAAAAATTCAATATGGGTAGAAAAAACTCCCATATACCCTTCATCCAGATTCTCCAACATTTTATTCTGTTTGCTTCATTGTTTGCTTAACCTAATCTAATCTGTGTATCTAACCTGTGGCATTCTATCTATTTATCTATCTGTGGATATGGATAGATACACATTTCTTTTCTGAATCTTTTGAGAGTAAGTTGCATAAATCATATGGCTTTACTTCAGAGTGTATTTCCTAAGAAGAAGGACATTTTCTTACATTAACATGGTATGATTATCAACTTCAGGAAATTCAACACTGATACAATATTTTAATCTACCTTTATATTCCCAGTTTTCTCAATTGATAAAATAATATTCTTTATAACATTTTTCCCTTTATTACAGGATTATCATATCTCTTTAGTCTCCTTTAATCTGGAATAGCTCCTCAGCTTTTTTTAATCTTTCATGGCTTTGATATTTTGAAATATATAGACCCTTTTTAAAAAAGAGACTATTCTTCATTTTTGATTAGTCTTATATTTTCCTATGGTTGGATTCTAGTTAAGCATCCCTGGGTAGAGCACCACATAAGTGGTATTGTGTCCTGACGACATCACTTTCAGAGGCACATATGGCCTGTCTGCTCCTCATTGCCAATACTGATTTTGATCATTTGGTCAAGGTATTATTCAGTTTATCCATCATGTACTTACTCTTTTCCTCTTCCAATCTTTATTATTACAGTTGAAAAATTTTGGTTCTCCTACTCCAATTTTCCCTCTACCTTTATTGGTGAGCATACTCCTGCAAGGAAAAGTTCTCCCTTTTGTTTATTTACTCATTCATTCGTTCATTCATTTGTTTACCTACCTACCTATTCATTATCAAAATGGATTCGTGGATTCCTATTTTTTTCAAATTTTCTGCTTTTATTTTTCAATACTGTCTTTATTTCAGTGCTTAAATTGTCCCAGGTTTGGCCCTGGGAGTTCCTCTACACTGGCTCCTTTGTCCTTTTAACATGCTCCTTTTTTTAAAAAAACACTTGCTTAGTTTATGACTTAATATGTTCTGGGATCATTTTGCATTTCTTGTGCCATCCACTGAATCATCCACCTTTTGGAGGAAACTTGGTTCATTTTAGTGGAAAAAGCAATTAAAAACCAATTTCTGGGCACTCAATGTGCTCATTACTACTGGAATATCATCTTTATTTCTTGGCCCTTTGAGCAGGTAGCGTTAATAAATGTCTGTGTGTATGTGTGTGTGCATCCTTTATGGGTGTATAATCTAGTATACATATATGATCTGTATAACATGTATGTATAACCTCATATAATCTAATTATCTATCTATGAAGATATCAAAATTATTATTTCTTGCTGATACCTCTGAATCCTATCCATCTCCAAAGAATTTTCTTTGCCTTCCTCCATTCTGTATTTGTATCTCTCTTCTTCCACAGTGACAACCCTGATTCCCAACCACATCAAAGCATTCAAAGCATTTATTCCATTTCCCCAGTCTAACAGAATACCTAAAATAATTTCAGACTTGTTTCATTCATACCTCTGTAAAAAATACCTACAAAAAACTTCAAATTTTTTCACTCTTCCTTTCTGTCTTCCCCCTTCCCCTGACTAAAGAGATATAGTAAAATACCATGTTTAAAAGTTTTTTGGATTTGTTGTTGTATTTTCTCTGCAATATTGTTATGTTATTCATTTGAAATATAGTTGTATATATTTGTTTTCTTTTAGTTTTAATTTGTTTTAATTTTTGTTCTTCTACCCCTTGGTGATTTATTTTTATTTCTAGAATATATATAACATTAACATGCATCCAGAAGTCGTAACTACAAAAAAAGCCATACTTTCTCAGACAAATGTCATACCCTCCTCTGTCCCTTTTGCCTTCACCTCACCACTCTGTAGGTGACCACTTTTATTGTTTTCTGATTTCTCCTTCCTGTGTTTCTTTTTGTAAACATTAGCAGTTATATTTGCTCTTTTATTTCTCCTTATTTACCATACAAAAGGTAGCTTTTTTCACTTAATAGTATATCCTGGAAGTCACTTCATCTAAGTTCTCATTAATGTTTACAGCTGCATAGTACTCTGTTGTGTGCATATAGACTATAGTTTATTCAAACAACATCCTATGTTGGGACATGTAGGTAGTATTTAATATTTTGCAATTATAAATACTGTAAGAATGAATTATCTGGTTCATATGTATTTTTATATTCTTGGAGATGTGCACGGAAGGTAAATTCCCAAAGGTGGGACTGTGAGGTATGATGATAAATGCCTGTGCAGTTTTGTTAGGTAGTACCAAATCCGCCTCCAGAGGAGTTTACCAATTTCTATGCCCCCAGCAGTGTGAGTGCTTATTTCCCCACAGTTTCACTAACAGTCAAGCTTTTGACTTTTGCCAGTCTGATGGGCAAGATATGATATCTTTTTATATGCTAACATGCTTAATATTTTTAAGGGACATTTTTATATTTTTTATTATAAATTGCCTATTCACATCTTTTGCCTATTTTTATGTTTCTGGTGTTTTTTTATTTTCAGTTTTTAAAAGTTTTTTGTATGTTAGGGATATTACCCCTTTACTTGTGATATATGTTGCAAATATTTTGCTCCCAATTTGTCATTTATATTCCAAATTTGCTTGTGGCATGTCTTGCTATGAAAAATAGTTTAAAAAAATTTTGTGTAGTTCAAATTTATCAATTTTTAAAATTGCATTTGGAATTTAAAATTTAAGAATTATGCAGCCTTTTTCTACACTAAAGTTATGGAGGAACTTACTCCTAGTTTTCTCTAGTACTCATATAGTTTTCTTAAAGTTTACATCTCTAATTAATTTGGAGTTTATTCTTACTTATAGTATAAGGAAGGGATTTAATTTTTTCTTTTTTCTTTTTTTTTTTTAAAGATTTTATTGTTTTCCTTTTTCTCCCCAAAGCCCCCCAGTACATAGTTGTATATTCTTCGTTGTGGGTCCTTCTAGTTGTGGCATGTGAGACGCTACCTCAGCATGGTTTGATGAGCAGTGCCATGTCCGCGCCCAGGATCCGAACCAACGAAACACTGGGCCGCCTGCAGTGGAGCGCGCGAACTTAACCACTCGGCCACAGGGCCAGCCCCTAATTTTTTCTTTTTCAAATGACTTTCCAGTTGTCTTAACACCATTAATTGTAAAGTTTGTCTTTGGCCCAGTGATTTGAAATGCCATCCTTATCATACACTAGATTTCCATATGTAATTTGATTTATTTCTGTACTTTCTATTCTATTCTGTTGGCCTGTCTATTCATATACAGTATCAGATTGTTTTGGTTATAGAGGCTTTTTAATATAGTTTATTATCTGAGTGGGTACAATGCCCTCATAACTCTTCCTTTTCAGTGTTTTACTTGCTATCTTTACCTGTTTATTTTTTCATATGAACTTTCGAATGAACTTGTCTAACTGTACAAAAAGATTGTTTCTATTTATTTTTTTAAGGATTGGCACCTGGGCTAACAAGTATTGCCAATCTTTTTTTTTTTTTCTTTTTCTGCTTTATCTCCCCAAACCACCCTGTACACAGTTGTATATCTTAGTTACAGGTCCTTCTAGCTGTGGGATGTGGGACACCGCCTCAACGTGCCCTGACGAGCAGTGCCATGTCCGCGCCCAGGATCCCAACCCTGGGCTGCCGCAGCGGAGCACACAAACTTAACAACTCGGCCACGGAGCCGGCCCCAAGATTGTTATTTTTATTGGAATTGCAATAATTTATAAATCATAATTTGTTTTAAGCAGTTTATATGTAAGTAAGTACATTATAAATTAAGTTTGGGAGAAAGGAAGTCTTGGTGATAGTGAGCTGTTCTAACTGATAACAAAGCCTGTCTTCCCATTTGTTGAAATCTGCATACATGTCTTTCACAAGTGTTTTGTAGTTTTCTCTATATAGTTCTGAGCATTTCTTAAGTTTATTCCTAAGTGTTTTGTATTTTTATTGCTATTAGAAATGAAGTTTCCTTTTTCTCTATATCTTCTAATGGTTATTATTTGTATATATCAATGCTACTGATATTTGAGTGTTAATTTTATATCTTGCTACCTTGATGAATTCTTCTGTTGTTTGAGTTAGTAGGGTTTTCCAGATATACTATCATGTCATCTGCAAATAAAGATTATTTTATTCTTATCTAACCCTTATGTCTCTAATTGTTTTACTTGTCCAATTGCATTGGCTTATACCAGTATTATTCTGGATAGTATTAGAGATAGTGGGCATCCTTGATTTTTTCCGAACTTTGTAGGAATTCCTAGTGTTTCTCTGTTAGATACAATGCTGCTTTAGGATTGTGGTATGTGAATATATATATATATATATATGTGTATATAATGATATTATTATGTGTATATAATACATATATTTAAATATACTTAACGAAGTATCCATACATTCTTATTTTCTCAAGAGTTTTTAATTGAAAGTGAGTTTGAATTTTGTCAAAGGCTTTTTCAGTATCTATTTCCCTTCAAATTTAGTCTTGATTTCTGAACTTTTTCTTTGCCTTTTTTCTTCTATTTTTTTACCTTAAGTTTTCAAGTTCTTGATTCATCTCCTCCTATTGTCACATCATAACCTGCTGTTTTCTGACCATCTCTTCCTAGAGGTTTTGTATTTCTCCTTTGTGGTCTTCCTTCAGAATAGTGATTGCTTCATTATTTCTCCAAGAAGTTTTGGTTTGCAGTTTTCATCTGATGGATGACGACATTTTCTGGTGATTTTTTTTTCTATAGGAATGTTTTGTTGCTCTTTTTCCATTTTTAAAACATGGTATTATTGTGTGGCTGTGGTGTCTATTTCTTTTCTGTTTCTCATGCTTGATTAAGTTTTATTTTTATAGGTCAGCTTTTTACAAGAAGCTCATTTTGGGGAAGGGAAGACTAGGGTAATTTGACACTTCTACAGTTCAAAGTCTCCCACCTCTTGTTAAGGTGATGGAGCTCTGAGGAGCCATCATGTCTCTATTTCTTGAAGCTAACCTGGCTCAGGGAGGTTTCTGTCACCATACCTAAACTTCTACAAGTTCTACTCTGCACTTGCCACCAAGGGACAGCACTTGCCTTTTAGGGAGTCCCCTTAAATTTAGAAGATGTATTTTTGATGATTTTATGATCTGCTCTCCTTGGATACCTTCTGAGCTCTCTCTCTCTCTTTGCCTTCCACTGTGCTGCTCAGCCCTGTTCATAGCAGTTCCCATTCAGCGTGGGAATAAACTTCTTCACGGTTTGTTTGTGTGCTGATGACTTTTGAGATCTGACAGACTGTTTTCCCACTGCTCTCTCTACTCTTTCCCTCAGCTTTTATCATACCCCATCACAGTTTCCTGCAAGGCTCTGCCATCAATTCTGCTTTGGGCAACTTTTACATAAAATTTGTAGTCTGGAGGGGTTTTCTCTGTCTTCTGCCTCTGCTGAAAATTGGACTATCATTTTTTTAATTGTTTTTGTTTCCTTATGGCCTTCTAGAGGAGTGGAATGATTCACAACTAAGTTGCCACCAAGTTTTTACTGGAAGTTGAATACTATTTTACAATCTTTCTTCTGTTTTACTTGTCATATGACCCTAGTCTAGTTATTTAAATTCTTTGTACTGCTGTTGCCTCATCTTCAAAGTGGATTAGATAACGTCTAGTAAGGTTCATGTGGAAATACATTGAGATATTACAGTTGGTATAATATCTGGTTTGTGGTGGTGTTCATTAGATAGTAACTGCTAACAATAATAATTGTTGCTGCTGCTCCTGATGATACTAGAAGTTCAAGTTTATATATACTTACTGATAGAGAAATGGAAGACCTGGTTTGAATTAATATATGGTTTTTAGGAGGGATATTATAAACGTTCTGCTCTACTGTTCTCCCTTTTCCTTCCATTAACTGGATCTAGAAATACTTGATTTGATTGGGTAAAAGTAATATTACAAATCATCATATATATGACTGATGTTTGTGGATAATTACCATGTGGCCATGTAACAACTAAGTGTATTATTATGTCCAATTAATTTTATTATATTCTTGATTATAGTACTAAACATAACCAGTTTATGTCACCTCATTTGGCTCAACTCCAATTATGAAATGTGCCTTTTTAAAATTAAGTGCAAAGACAATATATCTGTGTCTACTTTTATTATGAGGTTTTTTTTAATCAACAACTCATGATGATTTGGATACCTGAAGCAAGAAAATTGCTTTCTTCTCCACTGGGATGCCTTCCAATCACTTTTTTTGCTAAAATATTCACCAAAGCTTTCAAAGTCATCTGCTTGTTTTCAGTTATTCTTCCCTCTTGTGCCAACTACCTCTCAAGAGATTTAGAAGTTAATCTGTATTTGAAATGATTATGTATATTTTCTGTGTTTATATGTAAGTTTAAGAATCAGAAATTCTATATAATTCCATTGGTGTCTCATCTTAAATAAAAAAGTATCATTCCTTTCACTCAAAGCTAAGATCAAATATCAGTTAAATAAAAAAGTATCATTCCTTTCACTCAAAGCTAAGATCAAATATCAGTTCTTCTGAAGGCTCCCTTGACTCTCCCATTGCAATTAGAGAAATTTATTTTTCTGTTGGAGCACTTTCCATGTTGTGCTGTGTCTTCTGTATAGCACGTGGCATCTAGTGTGGAATTGAATGAGATACATGTGTATCTCCAACTGGACTGTGTTTCTTGGGAATGTGGGCTGCATCTTTTCATATCCTCATAACATAGCATAGTGCCTGGCATTTGGAGGCATTCAATAAATATTTGTCACATGAATGAATACATTCCCCTAAAAGTAATTTTGATTCATTAAAATTTCTTCCCAATAAATGTCATGATAACATTGAAGATGTGATTCTTAATTCTTAAAACATGATTAGATGTGTGACCCAGCAAAGCAATGTAGTCTCTATGGACTTTATTTACTCATTTGTAAAATGAAGTGTTCAGATAATATGATTTCTAAAGATCCTTGTAGCTCCAAAATTCTATAACTTTATGACACCTAAGAATTGAATGAATGGGAGGGGGTGGTGTGAGCACATGGTTTCAACCCCACTTTGTCAACTTCTTTCTAGAATAGACAACATTAAAGTAAGCCCACATGTGTTGGCTGGAAGGATCTAGCCGTCTACAGGCAATGAATTCCAGGGAAAAGAGAGCAAATAGGAAGGAAGAGTCAAGTACCTACTAGAGGATGGTTTGTATTAACTGTGAGACTGCCAAGTTATGGAATATTATGCAACTCTTAAAAATTCACATAGAGACAACAATAAGATATTATTCCACACCCAGTTAGAATGGCAAATATTAAAAAAGACTAATAATACCAAATTTTGGTAAGAATATGTAACAACTGAAACTCTCATTTATGTTGGTAAAAATATAAAATGCAACATTTAACCACTTTAGAGAAAAGTATGGAATTTTTTTATAAAACTAAACATACACCAACCTTATGATCCAGCAGTTTCTCTCCTAGATATTTTTACTTTATTTATTTAAATTAGCATACATTAAGATTGCCTTCTTTTGCCATAGAATTTTATGAGTCTTAACACATACATAGATCATGTAATCGCTCCACAATCAGGCTACATTTCTATCACCCCTCCCCCTCAAATTTCCTCATGCTACCCCATTGTAGTCACTCCCTCCCCCTAATTCTATCCCTGGAAACCACTGATCTCTTCTCTGTCATTATCATTTTGTTTTTTTCCAGAATTTCATATAAATAGAATTATATAATATCTAACCTTCTGAAGCAGGCTTTTTTCACTCAACATAATGCTTTTAAGATCCATCCAAGTTGTTGCACATATCAATAATTCTTTTTTAAAAATTTTTTATGTAGTATTTCCCTTTATAGATATACCACAATTTGCTTATCCATTCACCCATGAAGTATATTTAGATTGTTTCCATTTTTTGGTGATTATGAGTAGGATGGCTGTAAGCATTTGTGTACAAATTTTTGTGTAAAAATGTTTTCTTATAGATGTTTCTCTAGGGTAAAAACTAGGAGTGGGATTGCTGGGTTATATGGGAAGCATATGTTTAACTTTATAAGAAACTGACATTCTCTTTTCAAGAGTGTCTGTACCATTTTCTATAACTGGGAGTTCCAGTTGTTCCACAACTTGTCTGCACTTGGTGTTTATGTGTTTTTCTTTTAGTCATTCTATTAGATCTGTAGTAGTCTCTCATTCTGGTTTTAATTTGCATTTCCCTAATGGCTAATAATATTGAACATTTTTTTAATGTACTTATTTGTCATTCATATCCTCTTGGTGAAGTGTCTGTTCAAGTCTTTGGCACATTTTTTAATTGGGTTATTTTCTTGCTGCTGAGTTTTAAGAGATCTTTATATATTCTGTGCTTTGTTGATGTGTAATTTGTGAAAAGTTTCTCTCAATCTGTTGCTTGTCTTTTCATTCTCTTAAAAATGTCATTTACAGAGCAAGTATTTTTGTTTTGATAAAGTAAAATTTATTTAATTTTTCTTTTTTTGATTTGTGTTTTTGATGTTATATCCAGGATATCTTTGTCTAACCCCAAATCACGAACATTTTCTTCTGTAAGTTTTATAGTTTTAAGTTTAACATTTAGAACTATGGTTAATTTTGAGTTATTTTTTGCATAAGATGTGAAGTTTCAATCCAACTTGATTCTGTTGCTTTTGGATGTCCAATTGTTCCATCACCATTTATTAAAAAATTATCCTTTCTCCTTTGAATTGTCTTTGTAAAAAATCAATTGGCCATGTTTGTCTGGGTCTAATTCTGAACTCTATTGTGTTTCATTGATTTATGTATCTATTTATTTACCAGTACTACACTATTTTGATTATTATGGTTTATAGTAATTTTCAAAATCCAGTAGTATGGTTCCTCCAATTTTATTCTTTTTTTTCCCAAAATTGTTTTGGTTATTCTAGGTTTTTTGCTTTTTCACATAGGTTTTAGAATCAGCTTCTCTATGTGTACAGAAACCTGGTTGGGATTTTTATTAGAATTGCATTAAATCTGTAAACTAATTTGGGGAGAATTGTCATCTTTATAATGTTGAGTATTCCAATCCATGAACACAGTATATCTATCTTGATTTAAATTGTCTTTGATTCTTTCATCCATTATGTCATTTTTCAGCATATAGATCCTGTGCATATTTTGTAGGATTTATGCCTAAATATTTGTTGTTGTAAATGGCATTTAAAAAATTAGTTTCTGGTTGTTCATTGGCAGTATATAGAAATGGGGTTGACTTTTGTATGTTAATCTTGTATCATTATATTTCTAAAATTATTTAACACTTCAAATAGTTTTTTAATAGATTCTTTGTATTTTCTATGTAGATAGTTTTGTCTTTTGTGAATAGGGGGAGTTTTATCTTTTCTTTACCAATCTGTTTACCTTTCTTCCCTCCTTTCATCTCTCCTTCCAATCCTTTTCCTTCCCTCCTTCCCTCTCTTTTGCCTTGTTGCATTGGCTGGGACTTCCAGTATGATTTTGAATAGGAGTGGTGTGAGCAAATAATGAAGATGATAGAAATAAATCCAAAGCAAGAAGAAGGAAGGAAATAATGAAGATAAGAACAAAAATCAATAAAAGTGAAAAGCAGTACCTTATAGGTTGCCTATTTAGGGGGACAGCATTGTCTTTTACCATTAAGTGTGATGTTAACTGTAGGTTTTTTGTAGATGCTCTTTATCAGGTTGACAAACATCCCATCTATTCATAGTTTCCTGAGAGTGTTTATCATGAATAGACGGTAAAATTTATTACATAATTTTTCTCCATCAATTGATATAATCATGTGATTTCTTTCTTCTTTAGACTTTTAATATGGTGGATGACATAGATCAATGTTTGAATATTGTATCACCTTGCTTTTTTTTGATAGACCTCACTTCATTGTAATGTGTTATTATTCTTATTTATTGCTGTATTTGATATGCTAGTACTTGGTTTAGGATTTTGGTCTATAGTTTTCTGTTCTTGTACTGTCTTTGGTCTTGGGGTAATGCTGGCCTAATATAATGAGTTTGGAAGTATCCCTCTTCTATATTTTGGGGAAAATTGTATAGATTTGGTGTATTGCTCATGTATACACCTGGATCTAGAGATTTCTTTTTTACAGTATTTTTAAGCTATGATTTCAATTTCTTTATGCATTATAGAACTACAGGTTGTCTATTTTTATCTTGGATGAATTTTGTGAGTGTATGGTTTCCAAAGAATTGTTTCATTTCGTTTAAGCTGTTGAATTTATGCATGTAATTGTTCATAATATTCCCTTATTATTCTTTAATGACTGTGGGATCTATAGTGACATCCTTACTTTCATTCCTGATATTGGTAGTTGGTATCTCAGCTCTCTTTTTCTTCTCAATCTTGCTGAAAGTTTATTAATTTAATGGCTATTTTAAGGAAGTAGTTTTTGATTTTGAGACTGGGAGGTGGCTTATCTCATAGTTGTTTTGTCATAGTCTTTGATATGTTCCTTAGTGTCTGATTTGTGTACGTGCAGCTCAAGGGTAAGCTCAGGAGTTCATAAATGACTCTGTGAGGTCATTATTCTGAGCTCTTCTCTCTCCTTGATCTCCTCAGTATGGAATTTTGTAGTTCTCCCAACTTCCCCATTGTAGTCCTCTGGCCAGAGACCTGAGGCTTTAGCTACCCTTGTCTGCTGCACATGCACACTTCTGTTGACTGTATCTATGTCTGGAACCCAGTGGCAGAAGATAGAGAGCTAGACAAACTGAAAAACAGATGTTTATTCCACTATTTTGAGACCACAGCTCTCTGATCAGAGACGTTTTCTATTCCTGTAGGTCCCTTCTGGAACCTTCCTCATAGGCGTAGAGTTGCCTTGGAGCTGGAGTGAAAGAAAATGGAGTAAAAGGAAAAAATTAATAAGAGATTTTCCTACTCTGTCTGAGTGTTAGGAGCTCTCTGCCTGCTCCTCAATCAGATCTAGAGAGATTCTCCCAGAGTTCTCTCTGACTACATCCTGTCTTATACTTCAGGTTTCAGGCTGTCTTGCATCCAGGCTGGGGGATACTGAAGTAAAAAATGAGAAACTTGCTTCTAGTTAGTGGTACTTCAAATTTTTGTCTTTTTTTCTCCCAACCTGCCTGCTGCCATTTACTTTTCAAATAGCTGCTCCCTACATTCTATCCAGATTTTATGGCTTCATTCAATCCAGATTTTATGGCTTCATTCAGTGAGAGAGACAGGGTGAAATATGCTTAGTTCACTTTAGTGGAACTGGCCACTGCTCAGTATTTACCCAAGAGAACTGAAAATGTAGATTCAAAAAAAGAATCTTGTAATTATGTTCATAGCAGCCTAATGTATTCTAACCAGAAGCTGGAAACAGTCCATTGTCTGATGAACAACTGTGGAGTAATCATTCAATGCCATGTTCTCAGCAAGAGAAAGGAATCAATTACTGATTTATACAACAGCATGATTGAATTTCAAAAATATTATTTAAATTTTATATTTAATCTATATTTTATATGATGCCGTATTGTTTGCATTCTTATCATAAGCATGTATTACTTTTATAACTTTTCCCAAAATCTATTACAATATATTGTAAAAGTGAAAAAGACTTGAGAAAAGTGATCTGAGTCACCACTTGAAATTTAAATTGTATATATGTATACATATATATTTCAGTTTCTCTGTGTGTATATATATACATATTTCTCTGACATTATTAACTTGTAAGCACCTATAAAAGCTGACCTAAATCAGTTGGGTAAATTCAGAAACTGACATGATGTAGTGTTTGAAGACTTGCTTTGAAATACATATAGATATTATTTATGTAAAGATATCTAATTATATATTCTCTCTCTCTCTATCTAATCACAGAGCCGAGCACACAGTAGGCATTTAACATCTATTCTGGAAGAGAGAAAGGAAGAATAAACAGATCACTCAAGAATTTTGATTGTAAAGAGGAGTAAGCAGTAGAAACTGCAATATCAAGGAAAGATTTTGTTTTATTTTTCTTATAAGAAGAGAGCAACTTGAAATTTTGTATAGCATAAGGAGAAGGAGCCCATGGAAATGGGAGACATTGAAAATATAGGGGGAAGAGGGAATAAGATCCTGGAGGATACGGGAAAGAGATGAAATTGAAGCCATAGGTGAAGAGATGGCTTTGATCACTCTCTACCGTGGTACACATGTTCTTCTCCAATCATTTCTGTTTTCTGCCTGGCCTTTTAAGGCAATAAGCAGTTGGACTAGAAAATCTATATGATCCTTTCTAGCTTTGTATATCATGACTCTCAGCCAGCTTCTCTGAAGATAATGTTTGTTGGTAGAGGAGGGGAACCAAAAGAGAGCTTTTCCTTTCCTGCTGAACTCCGCTACTAGTACCTTCTTAAACATCATATATTAAATTCTTTGTTTTCCTGCACAAAGTACAGTCTCACTAGACATCTGTTTTCCTCTACTATCAAATTTCGAAATAAAAGTGAGTTACTGCCAAGGCAAAATAAAAAGAATTAATTTGTACTAATCTTATTCAGTCTCTGAGATATAAGTGTTGCTAAAGTATATATGGAAAGCTTCCCATTTATAGATAGATTTTTTTCAACTATGGGTATTAGAAATTACACAGGAAACTGATAGAGGATATTGATATGATTCAGGAGACATGATTTTTTTAGTTTCTAGAAAATAAAACCAACTATTTAAAAAATTTATTAGTTATTCTAACTTTATGAACTCAGTGCTTCCCATTCTCTGAATGGACTATTTTGACTACTGAAATTTAA
Organism: Equus przewalskii; assembly: GCF_037783145.1. Classification (NCBI taxonomy): domain Eukaryota; kingdom Metazoa; phylum Chordata; class Mammalia; order Perissodactyla; family Equidae; genus Equus; species Equus przewalskii. The sequence goes on from NC_091836.1 coordinate 11,846,530, forward strand.
GCTTTAAGAGAGGGATACAGCTATTCATATAATTTAGGCCCAAGAAAGATGCTCTCTCATCTAGGAAGAACATCCTTGCCATGGCAGAGAGGAAGGGCAATCTTCCAGGATGATCAGATCAGCTAAGTCAAGATTATTCTCACAGTTTTTTCTTTGTCACTCCCTCCGCATACCTTGTTTCACCCAATTACAAGACAAATATTTAAAATATGATGTATTATACTAAATCTTACTATCCTTATTTTTACTTCTATATAATATGCCAGGGTTTTTGATAATTTGCAATGCTTTAAAAACAGTATGTTCTATCTTTGTAGCTTATTTCCCACCTAATTCATTGGCCTTGATAGGTGTATATGTATTTCAATTTTAAATTTGAATTTTAACTATAGCTTTATGTACAGTTTTAATCACCATTGCATAGAAGAAAGATATTTGGTGAAAAATTAAGCTGTATTTAAAGCTATTTCAGAATTCCTTAAAGATTTTAATCTCAAAAAATATTTTTTCTCGGTTTACTAATGTCATACCTTTTTAATAATTGCACTACCTATTAACTTTTTTCCTCATTTCTTCATTCTTTCAATTTTTTTTATTAAGCTTTCTTATTACCAATAAAACTCAAGACTTTGGAGAGGACAACGAGAAGCATTTGGGTAGAATGATAACTGATTGAAAACTCAAAGTGAAGCTGTCAATTAGAGGTGCCTATTGATTGAGAGACTAGAGTAGAAATCCTGCCTTAATGTGTAACAACGAAAATGCAGAGACCAGATTGAGAAGAGCAAATAGGAAAGGGAGAGTAGGAGAATAAGTGAAGGAAGTAGTCTTGTATGGATTCCTCCATAGCAATAAAACCCAAATAGCTTGGAGCTATTTCTTCTTCTGTGACTTTTATTTCTCTTGTGGGAGTTGGTATACATAGGCAGCTATTGATAATGAGAAATACTATTATGTTTCCTATTTTTAAATATTTGCCGTATCGGTTAAATTGAGTTTTCATAATAATTGTTATGCTGAGGAGATAATCACTCCTAAATTCAGATATTGCAGTTTTAAAGAAATGATCTATTTTTACAAAGAAATAAAATAGTAGACAAATGGAAAGCATCTTTGTAAACAATGAGTTTGCAATAGACTTAGAAGATTTTGCAATTAATTTTATTTGATCAATCTGAAATTGTATTTCTGTATTTTCTTAATTTTATCTTATAATTTGCTGCTAATATGAGTATATGCTTTTGTTTCTCAATAATAACGTATGTGCGTATTTATATGCAAGGAAAATTAATAGAGACAGGCTTTATTGAAAATCTTGTGAAATATAGAAAAGTTCAATAAATATGTTGAATATGAATTATGTTTTAAAGCCCTCAAACCTCAGAGTTAAATGAAATGCATATAGTTACTTATTGGTACAATTTATTTTGGGCTTTATTCATTGGGTTCTCCATTTTCACTCTTTTTCTTTTACCTTCAAAAAATGTCACTTTAAAAACAAATTTTACCAAATGCTTTGACCACTACTGACTCTGCTTAATGCATTTCATTAGCAACTTTTAATCACTTTAAATAAATTTCAATTAATTCATTTTACTTTAAAGAATCTTTCCTTCCCTATTTTAGACAGACTGACTTCAGTATGGCTCATTTGCTATTTTAGAGGTGCTGTCCTTTTTTTTTCTTATGGGATCTTATTCTTCCCTGTTATACTCCTTTATATGTGAGATTCCACTGAAGTAGAACCCCTTCAGTGTATGGGAACTTCAAACTGTGAGGAAAATGCTATCTTTTGCCACAAACAAACCCCCAGATCTTAGTGACTTTCCACAGTAGATGTTAATTTCTCACTCACTGGAAGTCCTGTAAGATGTTTCTTATATGGACAACATTCATTGTGGTCTTTCAGGTACAGAGGCTCCTTATAATTTGTGACTCACCTCCATCCTCTAGGGTCTGAGTCCTATATATTTAGCCTCCAAATGAAGAAAGAAAATGAAGAATTTTACACTGGGGTTTTTGTGGGCAGGCCTATAAGTAGTGCTCATCATTTGTGCTCACATCTCACATTTCATTATTCACACTGCCACACGTAACTGCAAGGCAGGCTGGGAAATGTGGTCCAGCTAAATGCCCAGGAAGAGGAGGTTATAGGTTTGGTGGACAGTTTGTAAGTTTCTGCCACATCTTACCTTTCCTTTGCTTCTTCTCTTCTCTTAAAGATTGATCTCATTTTCTTTTTTTAATTTAATAATTCATTCACTCATCAGATGATTATTGAATGCATACTATGTGCTAGGAATGTACTAGACATGTTCTAGGCACTTGGCATATATCGGTGAACAATGCAGACAAAAACCCCTGCTCTTGTAGAGCTTACATTCTAATAGATGGAAATCACTAATTTTTAAAAAATTAACTTAATAAGTAAGTAATTATAAAACATTTTAGAAGTTTAATAGAAAAAAGTACAGTGGGGGATGAGGGAGCAAGAGTCAATTTTTAAGTATAATGGCCAGAATAGGTTTCATTGAAAAAGTGACATTTGAGAAAGGATTTGAAAGAAGCGAGAGGATTATCCAAGCAAATAACTAGAAGAGTGTTCCAGGCAGAGAGAACAGCCTGTGCAAAGACTCTGAGGCAGCAGCATGCTAGGTGAGTTCGAGGAGCTGCCAGGAGGTCCATGTGACTGAAGTAGAGTAAGAAGGGAGAGAGTAGTAAAAGATAAAGCCGGAGAGGTAACTGCGGGGCAGGTTGGGTACGGCAGAGATTCCTCAACTTTCATGTTCCACATGTGCCCTTAGTGCAAATTTTCACAGATCCTCTAGGTAAAAAGAAATACCTAGTCATTCCGTTTATGAAGTAGTTAAGTCTAAACAGCTTAATGAGTGTTTATGTCCTAATAATTTAGTAACTGTCTGAAAAAATAATTCACATAGAAAGAAAATTTTTTTTTTATAATTAAATAACCATAATTACTTCCTAATAGTTTGCATGTACCTGTTGGGTATTGAACAGTTTCTCGTCTTGGAATCACCTTGGACACTGCCATGTGATTTCCTGTTCTTGTGGATTTTTGTATGGCATTTGCTTTTAATCACAGTAACCTCTCAAAACCCAGCTTTGTAAAGGTAAGATGTAATGGAAAGGAATGTGGAGTGATCTGATGTTGAAACTGTGAACTGTCCCAAACTAGAGGTTTGCATGTTGTCTCACAGAGGCTGCTGTATATCCCTTGAAAGTTTAAAATATCCTGCAACATCCCAGGCCCAGCCGTGAATTTGCTGCAGCGCCTCAGAGCATCATAGTGCACAGTTTGGTAATCATGATAACTGGTCCCAAGAGCACACCCCTATACCCAGTTAAAAACACTGATATTCACTAAACATAATTAAATAGTTCCTTATACTCAGTCACTGTCATGAATACCAGTTGTTATTATATGTTTTAAAATAGAGTGGTATCTTGTGCTCGTTCCAACGTAATTGACAGCTAGTATATGACCTGTACAAAGCGGGTCATAAATTTCCCACTTCCTGTATGCTATTCAATTCTTGCGATTATTTTAAATGGCCTTTCTGTCTCTTATTGTATCCCTTCTTGTCATTGTGTATGTTTCTACTCTTATGCTTTCTAATTTTACATATCCAGGGTACAGTGGATTTCAGAACAAGATAATCAAGCTGGCTAGAATTGTCTTTAAAATACTTTGTAGAAAGGAATTTGCAAAGTGCTTCTATGAGTAAAATTTATGAGCTTTGTGAGATCTTATTAGCTGCTTAGAGGCCTTTTAATACTTTTTCTTAAAGTAAGCTAAATAGTTTTGATAGGGTATTTGATTATTGATAATGATTATTATAATATATTATAATATTATAATTATTGTAAAAACCATACTTATTGAGAGAAGTGTTTTTTATTGGAGTATCTCTGAAACTACATATTTTTCAAAAGCTTTTTTATAGTGAAAGTGAATACTATCTCCCCGGAAAAATTACTAGTGCCATTGTTCTAAATATTTTTATCTAGTTGCCTATGCTTATTAATAAATTTATCTCATATTATACTTTTGTTTATTTTACCCAATTTGCTTTATCGTTTGCACTCTGTATGTTTCTTTTTCTCAACCTTTTGAGAGGAAGTTGCATACATTATGACTCTTTATTTTTAAACACTTTGACTATTTCTTGAAAATAAGGATATTCTCTTACATAACCACAGTACAGTTATAAACTTCAATAAATTTACATATATTTAGTCATTTAGTTAGTATGGCATACATATTCAATTTTGCCAGTTGACCCAAAATGTCCTTTATAGCATTTCTCTTTCCTTCTCCATACCAGATACAGTCTACTATAAGGTATAGCATTTATTTGTCATGTCTCTCTAGCCTTCTTTAAATTGGAGTATTTCCATAGACTTTGTATTTAATTACATTGACACTTTGAAGAATACAGTCCTTTTTATGTTTGTTTTTAGTAGAACATTTTTCATTTGGGGTTTTTCCGATTTTTTTTTTCCTGGTTAGATTCACGTTGTGCATTCTTGGCCAGAATATTGCTCCTAGTTCTCTTATGCATGTGTAATTAAATATATTCTACCTTTCTTTTCTGTTCTAAGGAGAACACACAGCTTGAAAGTAGTTAAGGGAGTATGAAAAGTAAGGTTAAAGCACACTTTTGGAGAAGGTGTATCTTGTATTATGTAGTTAATTTTAATTTTAAATATTCCTAATGGCATCTATGTGACATGTCCATCTAGAAAAGAATATGCGAATATATTTTATTTATAAGTAAATTATCATAACACAGACATGTTGATAGTCTTAACAGTTACTATAAATAATAACATGACTCCATTAATATAAATAAAGATTATTTTCTCCATATGTCAGGAAAGAGATGTGCTCATTAGAAGAATTGTCGTGTAAAATCTCTCTAGACCTGAGATTCTTAGATTTTAAACTTCTTGTGAGGGTATGAGCTCCTTGAAGTCAGGGATCCAGTCTTACTTATTTATATTTTCCCAGTATTTATCACAGTACTTAAAGAATAGTAATAAAGATTATAGCTAATATTTATTATGCACTACTATGTACCAGGTAATATTTAAGCATTTTACATATACAACTTTACAACATTGATACAATTTTGATCCCCATTTTAAGGTTGGGAAACTGAGGCACAAAATTCATTAACACACCCAATGACACACACCTAACAAGTGGCAGAGCTTATATTCAAACTCAGACAGTCTGACTTCAGAGCCCATGCTCCTCATTTCTTCACTACGTTAGTAGTAGTACAATGTTTGCCAAATGGAAGAATGAAAGACTGAATGAATGGATGTATGAAGAAAATGAGGGGGAAGACCAGAGGAGCTCTAATGTGCATTCTGGATCAAGGATTTTATGATTCTGTGATATAATCACCCATGACTTTGGGTTTTATTGAAGTTGGATTATAATGGATTTTATTCCAATTGATCAAAATTATCTATGATGCTAATTATGTTTTACTTTTTAACTATAGATAAAAAGACCTGTAATGACCCATCTCATTATTTATGTAATTATTTACTTATTATTTATTCATCAGATAGATATTAAGTCTCTACTATGTGCTAGATCTTGTGATTAAAGCACTTAAAACAACAACAGCAATATCCAAATTCTATGTATAGAATTTATAGACTTGGGGGTAGAGGGTAGAGTTGAAATCAACATAAATGATTACTGAAATAGTAATTAATTTCAATTGTAGTGGGTGCTAAGTTAGAAAAGTACAAGATTTCTTTTAAAGCTAACAAAGCGGGGATCCAACTTGTTTTGGATAATCAGGAAATGGTTTCCTGAAAAAGATATCAAGGTTCAAAGCTAAAGAATGAGCAGCAGATAACCAGGGAAGGGAGAGGGAGAGAAGAGTGTTCTAGGCAGAGGGCATATGAGCAGTCATGAGGCCTGATAGGGTATGGTGCATGGGTTCTTTCATTTCATTCAATGGATATTTATCAAGCTCCTTCTCTGTGCCATGCCCTGCTCTAGGTCATGGGAATATAGCAGTGGGCAAGACATTTTAGTTCATGTAAGAAGGAGAATGGTTCAAGATGAGACTGTATGGTAGAGCCAAGATTTTGCAGACCCTTGAAGGTCATGTTAGCATTTTAGGCTTTATTTTAAGGGGAATCTTTTGAGCCATGGGAAGCAGATGTTTCAAGGAGAGAAGTATAATATGCTTTATATTTTATTTTATTTTGGTGAGAACACTTAACATGAGATCTGCCCTCTTAACAAATATTTAAGTTTACAATACATATTAGCATTTCCATGTTCATTGCAGTGCTGTTCACAATAGCCAAGATGTGTAAACAACCTAAATATCTATGGACAGATAAATAGCAAAAGAAAATGTAATATATACATACAATGCAATACTATTCAACCTTAAAAAAGAAGGAAAATTTGCCCTATGTGACAACATGGATGAATGTTGAAGACATTGTGCTAAGTGAAATGTCAGTTACAGAAAGACAAATTCTGCATGATTCCACTTACATGAGGTATAATATGTTTGATTTTTTTCTTTTTTGCTGAGGAAGATTCACCCTGAGCTAATCTGCTACCAATTTTCCTCTTTTTGTGTGTGAGCTATGTCATGGCAACTGACAGACGAGTGGTGGGGGTCCATGCCCAGGAACTGAACCCCGGCCGCTGAAGTGGAGCATGCCGAACTTAACCACCAGGCTACGAGGGCTGGCCTTAATATGTCTTTGATGATGCTGTGAGATGAGGTAAGATGAGAACTGAATGGGGTCCATTGGATTCAGAAACCTGGAGGTCACTGTTGACCTTAATGAAAGCAGGCCTTGTATCGGTGGGGGTGGAAGGGTTATATGGGAGAAAACGAAATGCAGACAGTATTGTTTTGTTATTGATTAAAGTCGTTATTTGTAGCTGTTGCTCTTCCTCTGGTGGGGTCTGTATCTGGGCTCTTCACTTTACATCCTCCATTGTCAGGTCTTGCTCTAACTTCCCAGTTAACTAATGGATTTGCCTCATTGCTTATTGTATTCCACTGCGCACCTTTAATTCTGCTTTATAGAATGTTGGGCAAGAACTTAGACGCTTGAGTGAGAGTGGACTGGGTTTGAATCTTAACTCTGCAACTTGCTGGCTGATTGACCATGGGCCTTATATAGACATGATGAACTTCAGCTTCTTCAGAGATCAAATGGGGATATTAATGATATCTCCCTCATAGGACTTTTGCATCATTAGTCATGGAACTGTTTAAAGCAGTGCTGCCCTTGGACACATATATAATTTTAAAGTTTGTGGTAACCACATTAAAAAAAATACAAAGGAGCAAGTGAAATTAAATTTAACTTAATCCAATGTTTTGTTTATTTTATGTTATTTATTTATTTTGTTTAATCTATCCATAGACTAAATGTTTATATCCCCTCAAAATTCATATTGAAACCCTAACCCACAATGTGATAGGAGGGGTCTTAGTAGGTGATTAGGTCATGAGGGCAGAGCCTTCATGAGTGAGATTGGTACTCTTATAAAAGAAACCCCAGAGAGCTCTCTTGTCCCCTTCTTCCATGTGAGGACACAGGGAGAAGATGATGATCTGTGTACCAGGAAGTGAGCTTTCACCAGACATCAAATATATTGGCACCTGGAACTTAGACTTCCCAGCCTCCAGAATTCTGAATAATAGATTTCTGTTGCTTATAAGCCACCAAGTCTATGTAATTTGTTATAGCAGCCCAAGTAGACTAAGACAACCTAATATATCAGAAATCACCATTTCAATATGTAATCAATATAAAAATGTTAATAAGATATTTTACTTTCATACTACTACTCTGAGATCTGGTGTGTGTTTTACACTTACATCACATTTCAATTCAGACTAGACTCAATTCAGCACATTTCAAGTGCTCCATAGGCAGTAGCTACAGTATTGAACAATGCAGTTCTAGAGATGGACGAGAGTGTTCGGCCATTATAGGCTGAGGAGATGAAAAGCTCATCGCTGGTGCACTGAATTTCAGCCAAGAGGAAATCCACATCCTGAGATATCGATAAGTCTCTTGCATTATTCACAACTCTGATACATTCCTGGCCACTTCAGTTCTTGTTACAGTGTGCATTTATGCATATAATAAAATAACATAATTCATTCACTCATTTGCCAAATATTTACAGAAAATGTTCTATATTACTGGTGCTGTTCTAGTTTCTTGGAATACATCAGTGAACGAAAGAGAAATATTTTTGCCTTTATGTAGTTTACATCATAGCAGGAAAAGTCAGACACTAAGCACTAATAATAAGTAAGTTCATGACATGAATGTTGGAAGGTGATAGTGCTATGTGAAAAGGGAAAATTAGAGCAGCCAAAGGGGGTTGGGAGTGTTGGAGGGGAGGTGGTTTACAGATTTAAATAGGATGGTCAGGATAGGCCTCTGAGAAGGTAAATAAGTAGTTGATGAGGCCAGAGAAGTTCTGGGGCCAAGTAGACAATGCTATGCTAGGTGCTATTTGAGATCCAAAGCTGAACTAGACATAGCCACATTCTTCAAGGATCTTATTGGGGGAAATATGACAAGTATACAGATAATTATGACACAGTGCTAGATACAACGATTGTCATGAAAGAATTTTCAAAAGATACCACAGGAATTAAAAACAGAATTCTTAGAGGAGGCAGCATGTGATAGTAGAACATGAGCTTTGAAGTTGAATAGACCTAGACTTGATCCCAGCCATCAGCTTGCCAGCTGTCAGTAAGGCGAACAGTGGTCCTACATTGTCCAAGACTGTCCTAGTTTTAACACTGAAAGCTTTGCCTCCTGAAAAGCCACTCAGTCTCAGTCTTCACACTGAAATTCCCATGTCTCAAGAACTTTCTCAGTTCAGTTGTACGCTGAAAGTCCATTACTTTAATCCTTGGCAAACCAGGATGATTAGTCACTCTACAGCTGTGTGACTTGATCAAACTAGATGAAGACTATATCCCCATATGTAAATTGGGAATAAATCCAATCTTGTGGGTTTGATCTAAGGATTATATGTAAAATACTTGACACACTGGAGACAGTGAATGTATGGTATCTGTGATTTGATTGATGGGATCAAGGAAAGACTTCATGAAAGAGGTGGATTTTGAGATAGATTTTGAAAGATAAATGAAATTTCAGTTGATATAGGGCAAAATATGCTCAACTGGTCAAGATAGATAGAGATAGGAAGTAGGGCAAGAGGAAGAGGATAACCAAAAACAGGAAAAGCAGGAAATTGTGGAGCATCTTCAGGGAGTCAGTGAATATGATTCACAACAGGCCAAGCATAGGTATGATAAATCAAACAGTATAATAAAGAATCCGGGTTTAGAAAGGTTGATTTAGACCATCTTCCTGATGCTGTGTTGTGCTTATTTTTAGTTTGAAAAGAGTGTTGAAGCATGAAAGTTTATCACTTCTTAGCCATTTAATTTTTGTCGATACTGTCTAATATTTGGCATTAGAGCTGAGTGATTGATTATATAAAAATCCAGATACTTTCACTGAAAATTATGAGCACCATTTTAAATTTTCACTGTAGGATAAATGATATTTAGATTGTGTGGAAAAAAATCAAACTTGATTTTAGGAAAATTAGGGTTCAGTTTCCTAGTACCATATTATACTAGTTGAGTAGCATAACAACTATGCTTTAATTTTCTTTCTTGCCCAAGTGTTAGAAATGCCCAGCACCTTGTAGAGAGAGTAGGGTGTAGAGGTTAAGAGTGAAGTCTATTGAACCAGCCTGCCTAGATTTGAGTACTGGCTCTCCCTTGTGGTGGACTCCTTGACGCCCTGCCGAGACCTTCACTTGTTGCTTTAGCTGCTGGGAGTGCTCTTGGCAGACAGCATTAAGCTGTCAGCCCCTCTGTATTGGCAAAGATTCAGAGAGACTTCTTGCCCAAGTTCACACTCTTCCCTTACTGGCCCACATCCATTTACTGATTAAGGCAGTGGTATAAAGGCCTGACCATTTTCACACAATGCAGGACCACTCTAATGGGTCATTTTTGCTCCAGCAACCCCTGTGGAGTCTGTGTTGGATTTGCATCACAGATGAACCTTTCCCTCTGCTCACTCTTGATGTCTTCCCTCTCTCCCACAGATATTGATCACAAGGTTACTCCTAATAAACATTCTACATAAGAAACATCATATCAGAGTCTGATTCCCAGAGACTGAAGTGTGTGACGACTGGTCTGTAGAATGGTCTGAGAAAGCAGCAGATGGGGTTTTGGAGTGGGATCACTTGAAGCCTGGCTGGCAATGTCAACTGCATCACTGGGAGTAAGTAGAGCACAGAGAATCCTGGGCATATGGCATTGGTCCAGCTTTTACTGGTAGTAACTTGGGTTGATAAATTGATGGAAGGGAGTGTACTAGCTGGATCTCTGTAGCAAGCATTAGAAAATTGTGGGGAAAAGTAATTTTTTTTTTCTGAAGAAGATTTGCCCTGAGCTAACATCTGTGCCAATCTTCCTCTATTTTATATGTGGTTTGCCTCCACAGCATAGCTGACGAGTGGTGCAGGTCAATACCTGGGATCCGAACCTGTGAACCCGGGCTGCTGAAGCAGAGCATGCGAACTTAACCACTAGGTCACAGGGCCAGCCCCAAAAAAGCAATTTTAAGGACAGTGAAATTGGATGGCGATGGCTAAGCTCACTTGACACTCTAGAAAAAGATAACAAAAAACTAAGACCAATTAATAGCTAGTTGAAAGCCAGTGTGCAAGCCAGTGGGCCTCCCTTGTAGCATACAAAGAGGCCTTTGTTTCCTACAGAGGAAAGTCAGAGGAAGCTGAATCAGGCATAGTACTTAATCATTACAGTAGCTGAACTTCAAAAGAGGTTAAAATCCTAGTCAAGACAAGTTTGCTGTGAAAGAGTAGGAACCTGACACATGCAGTGGAAACATCTGGCTTGTTGCCCCAGAAATCTTAAATCCCTATATTTCTCTGAACATTCTGAGCCTCACTGGCCAGCTCTCTCTATTAAGAGCTAGTACCCACTCTGTTTTGCTTGAACAGTGCAGGATCCTCTTCCTCTCAAAGCAACATGTAACCCCTCAGAGTCTGTCCTCTTATTCCCCCCACCACTAAAGATATAATTAATTAGAATTCCATGACAGCATAATCCAGCTGAGAAGTACTGAGCTTGAAAAGGGAGGAAAGAGAGTACATTCTCAAAGGAGCTGCATGACTAGCCAGCCTGTGTAGGCAGGAGCCAGGGGAGCACATGTGAGACTGGATTCTGGGAGTTCTTGATCAAAAGGACAGGCACATAAGAATGGAAAAATGAGAGTTTAATTTTGGGGAGTACTCTCTCAAGATGCAGAATTTATACCCTAGCCAGGACCCTCGGAGATAGTGAGGAATTGCTATTAGAGTGGCTTCCAGAAGCATGAGAAAAGCAATGGCTTATGCTAAGCGAGGTTGAAATGACAGATTTGCTGTGGTAGATGGTGGAATAAGGGATTTAAAAATTCAGAGGAGTAGGGGCTGGCCCCGTGGCCGAGTGGTTAAGTTCGCGCGCTCCGCTGCAGGCGGCCCAGTGTTTCGTTGGTTCGAATCCTGGGCGCAGACATGGCACTGCTCATCAAACCACGCTGAGGCAGCGTCCCACATGCCACAACTAGAAGGACCCACAACGAAGAAAATACAACTATGTAGCAGGGGGCTTTGGGGAAAAAAATAAAATCTTTAAAAAAAAAAAAAATTCAGAGGAGTGGACCTATGGAGTGGATAGACTATGTAAGGCTGGAAAACTCATCTGATGATTCAGTTTTATCATTTAAACCTATGATTTTATCATTATGATTAGGTTTTATTAGGTTTTTTTTCCAATTCTTTAATTATTTTATTCCCATAAGTTCTACTTGTTTCTTTTTCAGATATACAACTCATTTTTTATAGTTTCTGTTTCATATTTCAAATTCATCATTTATTTCTTTAAACGTAATAAGATGCTTGTTTTATACTTTGCATCCAGTAATTTCCAATATCTAAAGTCTTACTGAATTTTTTTCTCTCTCTTTCTGCTGGTTCTTACTTATAATGCCTTATTTCTTGTGGTGCTTCAAACTACCATAAACCATTCATTTTCCTTGGAAAACCATTTGTGAAAATTATTTGAAGCATAAAAGAAGATGGATTCCTCTGGGGAGGCAGGGACAGGATACACCATTTACTAAGGCTGTAAGGAATGCACTCATGGGAGGGGCACCAGCATCACTAAGAACTTGAAAGGACTTCTCCTCTGTAGGCCAGGGCTGATGATAGGAGATTACCATTGTAGAACTAGGCTCACTGACAGCAACGAATGTGATAGGAACCAAAGCAATTGAGGCTACTTAGCTTTAAAAAGCCAGATGAATGTAATTACATAAAGATCAGCAAGGTCAGAGGGGCAGCCAAGGGGATGTGATCCGCAGAGCATTATGAAGGTGTTAACTAGAACAAAGTGCTAGGGAAAATAGATCGGCAGTCAAGAAGAGTACTGCTCAACTTGTACCATCAGAAGAAATCAAGGACAGATGATCAGGGAGACAGTGCAGTTTTCCTCCCCAAAAAGTCAGTCATAATTACTGACCAAGTTTTTGGACCAGAGCCAGCATTTGGACCTGGAACTTAATGATTGAAGAAGATCCTGGGTCCGAAGGATGAAGGACCTCGTAATACCACAGCAAGCAGTGGCATTAATGACTCCCCAATCCTTCTCCAAAGAGATAAACAGCCATGTTCTAGGTTAACTGCACACAGTACAGTACATATTCTGAGGCTTGTTAGACATGAGGTCTGAGTTGACATTGCTACCCAGAGTCTCAAATCCCACCCCCACCTCAATCCCAGAATGGGTACATATGAGATCCAGGTAATAAATAGAGTCCTGGCTAAGGTCCAGCTCAAAGTGGGTCCTCTGAGATCCTCAAACCCACTTGGTTGTCATTTCCCTGATCACTGAAGGTATAAAATTTGAATAGACATATTTGATAGTTGGTGCAACCACTGTATTGAACCTTTAATGCCTGAGGTATAGCTCTCAGGGTGGGGAAGGCCAGGTGAAAAATTTTGAAATGCTCCCCTCTCTACTTGCAGCAAAGTTAATGAATCAAAAATAATAAAACATTCCAAGGTAAGGGGGATAGCAGAAATTAATGCCATCCTAAAGGATATAAATGATGCAGGGGTGATATTCCCAGTCCGATATCCCTTTAATTCCCAGTCTGGACCCTGAAGAAATTAGATGGATCCTGGAAGATGACACTACGCTCTCATAGTGTAACCATGTAGTAGTCCTAATTGTGGCCACCATACCATGTGTGATATCTTTGCTCAATAGATTACATGCCCTCAGGCACGTGGTAGTTGGCCATTGATTTGGCACATTAATTATTTTCTCTCTTTATCAGAAAAGAATCAGAAACAGTTTTTATTTATGGAAAGAAGAGTATGTATTTAACGGTTTTGCCTGACTCTCTGTCAATATAATCTGAAGATGTGTGAACCATTATATCAATAATGTCAAGTTACTTAAGCCAGGTAAGCAAGAAGTGTTTACCATATTGGACATCTAGGTAAGACTCATGTGTTTGAGAGGGTGGGAGACAAACTCTGTGAAGATTCAGGGGCTCACTACATCAGAGTCCAACTGTCAGAGGCATGCCAGGACATCCATCCACATTAAAGGACAAATTATTTCATCTTTTATCTCCCAACGCAAAGAAGAAATGACAATGCCTGGTAGAGACTTTTGGAAGAAACTTTTGAAGTCCCAGCTGAAGCAACAGTTTGGAGGTGATTTTTTTTTCCTGTGGAAGATTGACCCTGAGCTAACATCCATGCCAATCTTCCTCTATTTTGTATGTGGGTCACCACCACAGCATGGCTGCCATCGAGTGGTATGGTCTGTGCCCAAGAACCAAACCAGGTCACTGAACTGGAGCATGCTGAACTTAATCACTAGGCTACGGGGATGGCCCTGGAGGATGGGATGCTGTTCTCTAGAACTCACTACATACCCTCAATCAAGTATCTTTATATGGTACTATGTTTCCAGTTGGAAGAATACATAAGTCCAGGAACTAAGGCGCGGAAGGAGGAGTGACCATGCTTGTAATCACTCCCAGTGTTCCACTTGGGAAATTTATGCTCCCTTTCCTTACAACTCTGGGATCTGTTAGAGTTCTCATTGCCCAAAATGGGGGCACTGTCACCAGGGAACACAAAAAAATTCCCAGTGAACTACAAACTATGTCTAAGCCTGGGTAATTCAGGCTCATTGTTTATAGGGACCAGCAGACAAGAAGTGAAATCACCATCTTGGCAGGCATAATTGACCCTGAACATCAGAAAGACAAAGAGCTTCAGTTACAAAATGGGGAATGGGAAGTATATGTTTGGCACTGAGGTGTTACACTTGCATCCCTTTTGGTACTCTCATGTCCAATTGTGAGAGTTAATGAGCAATGCAGCAACCCCACCCTGAGAGGTGTATAATGACTAGGGGCTCAGACCTTTCAGGAATGATGTCTCATGCCAACAGTTAAGCCACTGAAACTGGAAGAAGTGCTAGCTAAGGGTGAGAGGAATCTGGAAAAGATAATAGACAAGGGAGACTATGAGTATTAACTTGCCATTCAAAGACAAGGTGTGGACTAACCTTCCTTTTCTAAGTTTTTCCCAGGAAGATAGGCTACTAGATTCTGAAGAGCTGTTCGCTGCATATATAGGAAGAGGATTCAAGCAGCACAAGGGATGGACTATTTTGGACACTGTGATGTGCCATCAAGATCTCTCTTTAAGGAAGGATCTGTTGCCCAGCTTCTGAAAGTGTTGTTGACCATCAAACTTTAGTTCTCAGCGCCTCCAGGAATAGCTTCAGCTTGAGTGAGCTGTCTCAACCATGCGCCCATCCTTCTGAGGGTGGGCCACTGACTGAGACTAGGGTACCAAGACCTGGCCATTTGGGATGAATGTGGGACAACTCTGATGGGCTGTTTTATCTCTGGAACTTCTCAAGGGATGGATTAAGCTGTTGTCAGGCCTGCGTCAGAGCTTGACTTTTCCCAATCCTTCTTCCTTCCTCTCTCTTCTACAAATATTGATCTTAACAGGACTCCATAATAAACATTCTTTACACTAAACTCCATCTCAAAGACGGCTTCCTGGAGAACCCAACTTAAATAATTTGGGGAACTTGAAAAAGTTAACTAATTTTCTGTACCTAGATTTCCTCATCAGATAATGATAAAACCTTTCTCATAGAGTTGTTACAAGGATTTATGCAGTAATCTTTAGACAGTATCTGGCACATAGTAAACACTCAATAAATGCTATCCATTATTATTAATTGACAAAAGGGTTATTTTAAGGACAAAGTAAGAACAAAGAGGTGAGACTACTCTAAAAATATTTAAAGATCAATGTTCATTTAAATGAAGTGTCGTTTCCTACATTAACATGTTTTTTCTGATATAAAAACTAGAAGTAATTCTGTGCCTTTAGAAATATTTTATTTGCACCTCTTGCCCCTACTCTTATGTTCCCCATGGTTACAGGTCCCTGAAATAACTGATTTCTTTCACACACTGAGCACTGTAAAGTGAATGGAATGTAAATAATATTTTAAATAATAACAATGGCAATATTAATAGCTACCATTTATTAAGCACTAACTGTGTGGCAGACACTGTGTTAATTGCTTGACTAATGTTTATTTAGTTCAACTTAATAAATATTTGTGGAACAGCCCCTGCATTACAGGTACATGGTGAACAACAGCATGACAGTCAGTAAGTCAGGCATGTTGCCTGTCCTTACAGCACTACTGCCCAGTCAGGAAGATAATCAGTTAAACATAAAATTACAGTATAGAATAAATGCTATATTATGGAAAGAAAAGGGTAGCATTGGGTGAAGAAGGACATAGAAGGGAGGTGGAAACTACTTAGTGGGTGGGGGAAAGTTTACCAGAAAAAGTAATATATAAACTGAGACCTGAAATATAAGCAGGAGTTGGCTAAGTTAATAGATTGAAACCTTCAGAGAATGCACAAAGAAGCAGAGGAACCAGAACAGTTTTCAAGAAGCCAGAAAGCAGTGTAGTTAGTGGGGAATGGTGATAAAGGAGTCCGGAGAAGAAAGAAGAGAACCAGTCAGTCATGAAGGACCTTGTACACCCATAAAGTGATACCCAGGAAGTACCCTCTACTTTTTCCTAGGGCAATGGAAAGCCATGGCCAGGTTTTTGGTAGAGAGAGAGGTGATTGATTGTATTTGCCTTTGAAAAGTTCCATTCTGGCTGCATTGTAGGTGATAGAGGAAGCAAAGACAGAGAGGGTGAGGAAGCTGTTAAAATCATCCTTGTGTTAGGTGTTAGTGGTTGGACTAGGGAGCTTTGGGGATAGCAAGAACTGTACAGGCTCAAACCTTGTGTGGAAAACAATAATAATAGTACTTGGGAGAGTGATGGGATGTGACACTGAGGGAAAGGAAAAATAGGAATGCTGCCCTCAGTTCTGTAGGTGTGTTGCCTTGCACAAAGGTGACTGCTCAGGAGATGAGTGGGTGCTCAAGGCTAATGTGAGCCTGGCTCACCTGATTGTTGCTCTGGCATGGCCTACATCTGCTGGGAGCAAGGAGGATCTTTCCAAAATCATGCAAAGGGTCATATGGGCTGTTGGTGGCCTTGGGGAATAGTCAACCATAATTCCAGAGTTTCTGGCTTGGACAAATGGATTAATGATAGCACTATTGGCTGAAACTGGGAACAGAGGTGGTGGTGGGGGTGAAGGTAGTGGATGCAATTTGTGCTTAATTTCTAATAAAAACCTTACAAAGTAATATTAAGCTTATTTTATAAAAGCAGAAATTGAGTCTTAGAAAGGGTAAGTGTTTTACCTGAGGACATATAGGTAGTAAATGGTAAAGCTGGGATTCAGATCTTGATACTACATTTTTTTCCACTCCCTATATATTCCCAAAAATAGCATTAACATATTCTGGGGACTACTCCATTATGAAAATATGATTTCATTTGGGAAACGTACATGAATAATTGTTAAATCATTTGTATATTTAAACTTTTCAATATTTAGAAACTTAATTTTAATAAATGTCTTTGCCTCTCAGCTTTCTTTCCACTGTTCCTCTCTTTACACTTGCTATTCTGTTGTCCTCCTCTCTTTTCTCTAAAGCCTTTTCTCTTCTCTGTCTTTTAAGATTCAGCTGCAGCCTCGCGTCCTCCAGGAAATGATCCTGAACATCCTGCTGGATATAAATATTTCTCTCCTGAGCTCCCTGGGCATCTTGTATATACCTCGTTCATGTGAATTATCACGACTGCCCTAATTGTTGGTGTACTTTTAGTTTTATATTCCTGGTACCTGGAAAATAGTTGCTATTCTGTAAATAATGTTTGGTGATGATTGTATGAGTGAACCACTGCTCAAGGCCCACCTTTCCTGATAAGCCTTCACTGATTTATTCAGTCTATTCTCTAGTCCTGTGACTCCCAGACATGGCTGAACATAAAAGCTTTTAAAAAATACAGATTTCCACACCCTACCCCAGACCTACTGAATCTGGGACAAGGCAAAGGCATCTGGACTTTTAAAATGTTTCCCACATGATTCTACGCTCAGCCCAGACTTGGTATTAAGAACCCCTGCTCTAATCTGCCAACACAGTCTAACACAACCCTTCTACCAATGTGTGCTTATAGTTATTATACTTTATATTGTATTTATGTAATATACTTGTTATATTTTCATTAAAGAATTTTAAGATAATTATTGGTTTCTAAACTTTTTGATGATGCCAGACACCCAGCAGGGTGATTATTGCATGTTTCTCCCTAGTGGCTAGAGAGTATTTTTCTATCTCACATCTTGAATTTATTAATTTACTTGGAGTCCTTTCGTTTTAAGACTGCTGCATCTCACACTTTGGATACTATAAGAAATCTATATAAACACACACATGAAGAAGCTATTTTTCTACTTGTTGGTACAACATATATTTTCATATGTTCATATTACTATTTTAGAAAATACGAAAAACACTTTTATCTTGCCATTTGTTATGTACCTTATAAATCTGGCCAACACAGAATCCTTCTGGGCTGAGGCCAACGAACTGTTTCACTTCTGCCTTGTTTGTGTTATTAACAACACAGCTAATGTCAACATGGCTTTCTTTGCTCTTGTTCTAAAAAAGCTAACCAGAATCCATGTAGATAGCTTATAAATCATCTATACTTTCTTATGCACCATTAAGAAAGTGTTGACATTTTTAAAAGGAAGGTGTTTTTCAGAGTACAGTATCTCTAACATTGAGCACTCAAATCATATTTAAGTTGACGTACATTTTCTAAAATGCTATGTGCCAGATTGCTGTTTCTTTTTCAACAAATATAGTTGAGTTGAATGAGAAACTCGGCTTGACTTAACCTCATAAACTTCAGTGTCTTGAGATTTTGCCATTGAAGTATATTATCATTTGTAGAGCATGTTTTGTGCTTTTGTTTCCATTTCCTATGTTAGTAATCTAGAAAACTTCGCATTTCTTGATGCAATAAATGATTCTGTCAATAATGTAATCATAGTTTTCTGATGATTCCTCAACACCTCTGCAGCTGATGTGACGTCATTCCAGATGATCTTACTGAGTCTTTTATACTCTCACAGTACTTTCAGATCAAAGATTTATAACTTGTTCTTCCGACTACATGTGTGCTGCTTTCTAGTGCTGAGATCTCTGAAGCTATTCATGTTAATTTCAACAGCCCAAGATTTTGCTATGCTTTCTTTGTGGAGGAACATCTCTCAAGTGTGACATTTTCCAAATAACCTTACAGGAGCCCTGTAAAATGTAAGCACATTTCTGGAACAAGTTACTCCTTTCTTATCCATTTTTTCTAGATGATATTTCCTGGATGTGATGAGTCTCTGAAACTGTCTCTGCTGCACTGTTCTGTCACTTCACGATCTTGTCATCTAAGTGCCTATATCATAGCATTGGTGTCCCTGTCTCCATTCTTCCCAATTCTACTCCATCCTCTATACAACTGCCATGATAAGTTTTTCAAACATTATGTTTATGTCATTCTCTTGATAACTCTACTATAGCAATGCCTTCTTTTATATTAAATCAAACCTGAATTGCTCAGTTTACACTTCAGAGCCCTCTACAATAGGTCACTTCAAGACCATTCTACTTCATCATTTGTTGTCTCCAGTAAGCTCGTTTCCTTGCCAATCCATTTTTCTTTAAATTTTTGAACTTGGTCCTACTTTTCGTACCTTCAGTGATGTTCACTGCATTTCATTTTAATCACCTCCTTATTCTGTGCTCCCTTATATTTAGCAGTTCCTAAAGGAGAGTTGAGTTTCTGAAAATACTTTTGGGGCTCTGAAATTAGCAAGGCATATCACAGTTTGAATTCACTAGAGGGAGCTCAATATTTAAAATAACCCTCTTAGAAATTATTCTACTTAGGAAATTAACAGGGTTCTTTTAAAGATGAAAAATCATCTAGCTTTTTTTCTTTCTGTTAATTTGGAGCTTTGGTTTCTGAAATTTTCCTATAAAGAAAGTGTATAGAATAAGAGAAGTTTAGTTTTAGGAGATCATTTAGTCTTAAGCACTAATTTTAAAGAAATGAAATTCTATCATTGTAGTTTATATTATGTTATGCTACTTATATGTTGCCTTGTAATTGATTTCTTAATATTGTATACCTTGTTTCCCTACTTGCTCCTCCTGTATTTTCTTTCATAGTTAATGGCAGTATCATCCATTCAGTGGTCCAAGCCAGGAACTTAGAAGTCATCAAGATCGACCCTCTTGCTCAACTCAACACTAGAATGTCTTCCACTAGACTATAACTTCCTGAGGGCAAGGATAGTGCTTGCTTACCATCTTATCTCTCCTACCTAGTACAGTACCTGGAATGTAGGAGACAGTCAATAAATACTTGAATTAATGAATAAGAATGACTCTTCTCTCCCAACTATATCTAAACCATTATCAACTCCTTTTGATTTTACCTCCTAAGCAGTTATTTAATCTGTTCTCTCTTCTCACCCCTGTTCTATTCAGGCCCTTCTCATCTCTTATCTAGACTTTTGAAATGATATCCGTATCCAATCTTTTCTCCCCCCCCCCCACACCTTTACCATTTCCCTAAATGATTCATCTTGAATTAAAATATGTCAATGCCACTACTTGCTAAATCCCTTCAATGGCTTTATATCTCCCACAGCATGATCTTTAAGTCCGAAACACTGGGACAAGGCCTTCTGTAGCCAGGCCTCCTCCTAACCTTCCAGCTTCAGCTGATGTCACTCTCTCACTCTTTTTTCAAATAATACCAAATTGGTTTTAAGTCCTCATATACACCATGAATTATGTTTACATAGCAGATGAGCTCTTTATCTAGCCTGGAGAAAGGATCAGAGATGGATTCCTGCAGAGAAAGACACATTGGAAAGGTCTTGAAAGATTGGTAAGAGTTAGTGGGAAAGAAGGCAGAGCCTTAGAGAAAAAGTGTCCCTTTTTGATTCTTAGTTATAATTTTACAAATCTAGAAAATTTATCTACTGAAGTATAAGCCAGATGCTTCGTGAAATCTCCTTATAGTTAGGTCATTGTGGCTGGCTGCATAAGTCTTCATTCATTTACTCATCCAACAATTATTCATTAAGTTTTTTTATGTGCCAAGCACTGTTACACACTAAAAGTGGTGAGCAAATAGGCGTGCACCCTGATCTTATGGAATAGAGACACAGTTGTGCCTCAGTTACCCTTCAAAGCCTAAGACCTGAAGGCTTAATTGGACTCCAAGAGAGGAAACCAGAAGTTCCAAAGATGTATTTTTAGCCTTATCTAGGTGAATATTGTGCTCATTCAATAAGAAAGGGATAACAATTCACCTCCTTGGTGGAAATGGTAAGAATAATACTTTTAACTCTTTGCCAATGATACCATCACATAGATGAATCACAAGAGATCAGATTGTTTGGAATTAGCCTAATGCATAATAGACAGTTTTGCCTTCAAGCTTGGAATCAGTCTAAGAAAAATCTTAAAAGCTTTTAAAATTCATGTCAATATCATCACAGGAGTTCTTTAGATGGGATTGATGTTTACTATGCCCTTAAAGCAATAATACAGCACTGTAAGAGGCTTAACACATCCTTAACAACCTCTCTTACCACCTGAGAAGCTCTGCTGGATACATGTGATCAATGTGATTCAGTTTCACTGATGAAAGTTTCTTTAAGGTGGATTGAGACACAAAAACTAGCCCTGAAAATCCCTGGTTTTGATTTATCAGGAAGTTTTTGGATAATCTTAGAAGTCATCCATGTAAACAATACAGATAAAGTTTAAAGCTCTCCTATGTGGCTAAAGCCATTCAATATACATTTTAAATTTCTGGCTAATTTATGAATACCAAGGACATATCCAAACAACATATTTGCTGCTCTTCTGGAAGTATTTTATTTAAGATCCTATATGATCAATATAGCCAGTCCTACTGGTCTAGTGGTTAAGATTTGGCAAACTCACCACTGCAGCCCAGGTTCATTTCCTGGTCATGGGACCACACCACCCATCTGCTGATTGTCATACTGTGGTGACTGTGTGTTGCTGTGATGCTGAAAGCTATGCCACTGGTGTTTCAAATACCAGCAGGGTCACCCATGGTGGAGAGGTTTCAGCAAAACTTCCAGACTAAGACAGACTAGGAAGAAGGACCTAGCCACCTACTTCCAAAATCAGTGGCTGTGAAAACGATATGAATAGCACTGGAGAATTGTCTGGTATTGCGCTAGAAAGATGAGAGGATGGCGCAAAAGACTGGGCAGGGTTCCGCTCTGCTGAGCGCAGGGTCTCTAGGAGTTGGAATCAACTCAATGGCACTAACAACAATTGATCAGTTTGCTCTATTGTTTCAATCCCATATTTGCAATACCAAAAATAATTCTTTACTGAAATCTTTCAGTATTTCAAGTCCTATTCAAGACTTGCTGAATTACAATTTTATTTCATTATTTTTATGCATTGAATTTATTCATCTGGGCAATATGCTAAATCTTTTAACAATTTGTCTCCATTTTCTTCATGGGGAAATTAAGCATATATAGTCACATCACTACATAGCAAATAAAAAGTATGGGTGATCTGTATTTTGTTAGGGAGAAACCAGCGGTAGAAGGGAGATGTTAACATGGGTAAGAAAGATGGAATAGAACCTATACATGTTCTCAGATAGACATCAAAGGCCAAACATGGACAGAGAGACAGGGTAATTGTTTATTGGATGTCAGAGAAACAAAAGAGGTCTAGAAACTAGAGAATCAAATCCAGAGCCGGGTGTGTAACCATGGTTACTAAGGTTACTGAATATTACCTTAACCAAGAAAAAGGAAGGCATCAAGAATCCAGTCACAACCAGGATTATTTGGTATAAAAAACCAGTAAAGAAAAACAAATTATTGCGCCTGGTTATAAAGTAATAGAATTGTGGCTTGAAAAATGAGAGAAACTAAAATTACAGAAAAATCAATATTCTATCCTTAGCACCACTACTGCTACCATCACCACTACTTCGTTCCTTTTTGGGATGTACGTTTATTAGAATATACACATTGCAATGCCTAGATTTTGATGAAGGTGTTCAGTTTACATGCTTTATATGTCAAAAGCACTCATCAGGCCGGGTACCTGCCACTGTGGACTAACAAAGCCATCTCAGTATTTTCTGAATTCAAAATCCTTTGAAGTGGTATTTTCCTTATTCTTTTATAATTAATTAGGGTAAAGTAAAGTCTACTTGACCCAGAGAAGTTTCAGTATACTTTCACTGAGATGGAAGGAAGAATTGATGAGTTTGAGTGAGATTTTAAAACTTAGTTTGTTTGGAGAGCTTATGATATTTGTACTTGGATTTAGCTGAAGGTTATCTGGTCCAATGAAACCCAGTAATGGTTGTATTTTGTCTATTATAAGGCTTCCATTGATATCAGTGAGCTATTGTGTTTATAGTGCTTTAAATCTCTTGAAGCATGGATCTGCTTCATATGTCCATGCTGGGGCTTTAGAAGGAAGACTAGAAGAAATAGAGCCAGGAGAGTGGTTCTGAAGAGAATCTGTTATGTACTGTTGGTTAAGTGGGCCAAATGGGCCATCCAGTAAGGTTTTCATCAGTGAAAGGAAGCAAGCTAGTGAAATAGGCTTAGAAAGGCAAGAGATTAAATCTAAAAAGAGCAACTTAGGCAACTAGGATGAATATACACAGACAGGAGACTCCTAGTTCTGCGAGGTTGAGCTAGCACAGAGTCCAAGAGCTCAAGGTGGATAAGAAAATAGAAAAAGATTTTCATAGGCTCAGGCAATGGTCTAGGCAACAGTGGAAAATTAATCTTATAACTGAGTATAGAAAAGCGAAAATTAAGAGAGAGGAGTCAGGGAGAGGCTACTTAACACAAGAAATATTACATGCTGTTTCAATGTAAATAAAGACAGGAAAATAGATTCAAGTGATGTGTTGACTATCCGATACTTAATCAATGGAGTTGGAGGAGTCGAATGACACAAAAATATTAAGCCTTGTGATTAGAAGAATGATTGTGGAGAGAAGGATTAGTGGAGCCAAAGATTAATTCAGTTCAGAACCAATTTAAGGAACAAAGTGGCTTAAGGGTAGGTTTATGAGAACCTCAAATTCCAAATCAAGGTTAGTGTATTTTATTTTGCAGGCAATGAGGAACCAATGAAGGATGCTGAGCACAAGAATGATGTGTGCAGGGCATTGTTTTGGAAGATTCCTCATGTATTCATGTGCAAGATAGATGGAGAAGAGAAGTGCCAACAGGTAGAAACGCCAATTGTGAGGCTCTTGCAATACTCTATATTGCATATATTATAATATATGTTCCACACATACATTATAAGACTATATAGGGTATATAAATACTTGAAAAAAGTTAAAGTTATCCCTAATTTCCTTCCTCTCTTCCATTTTTGTTGTTTCTGTTTCCAGAAAGAATTGAAGGTGCTTATACCTTGTCATCCAACTTCCATATTATTATTTTCTCCCCACTTGTTTGGCTTGGTTGAGACTTTAACACAAACAAACAAGTTGGTAAGATAAACTAATATTGTCTTTAAAAAAATGTTAATTTGTGTTCATTTGACTATTTTTACTATATTCTTTTATTTGAGCTAACTCTGATTTTGAAGGATCATTTAGCATATACTTAAGGTTAAAGATTAGTTAGGAGTTTTAGACTGCACATGGAACTTGAATACAAATAGGATCTAATTTTTAAAAGTAAGATTTGGAATTTTCCAATGAAATTTAATGTTTATGACTACACATGAGTTAGCGAAAACCTTGACTAGGGAAGTGGCAATGAAGATGTAGAGGAAGTGGTACTTGGAGAGAAAGCTTCAACTACACTTGTGTACTAAGTGGATTTTAGAAAATATGGGAAAGCAATGATTACTTTTGAAACTGGAGGATTAGGAGAATGGTATTAACTGTGTAAAAAAAGGGGATGGGGAATTGAGGAAAGACAGCATTTATAGTATTCTGTTTCTAATAAGTGGAATTTGCTTTGGCAGAGGACTTGAGAGTGGCAATATCTGAGCAACAGACCTTGAGCTCAGGGAGGAGATTAATGGTGGCCATGTAGATTAGAGAATCAATTATATAGAGGCCGGCAAATTTTCTGAGGATATAAAGAGGTAAAAGATGGCATATCTTGAAGGAAATGCTCCTTACCATTTCAAAATCTGTAGCAAAATTATTCCCCTGGTGTTTGACTTGGCACATAGAGTCATTCTGATAATGGTGGAATTTGTGTAATAGTTTTTCATGTGAAAGCTGACACTAAGATAAGCAGTTGCATACACCATGCATCATAGCAGTTCTACTGACACATATCTGTCCAGAAAAACCAGGATTTGGAAACAATAATTAAATTGTTCAATGTGTGTCATATGTTTCCATGGCTGTTATTTACAAATGAGGTCAGTGTAAGTGTAATTAGATTAACTCACTCCAATTTACTTATCTCATTGTAACACAAAATATAGATTCAGGAAGATCAGCTACTCTTATTCATTAAACATCAAATCCAGTTGTGTAATTTTTGTAGTTATGCTTCAAAATAATGGGGAAACAATAGGCAAAATTATTTCTTAGTGTATACACAAATGCCAGACAACAAAAACCCCTTGATTTACTATTACACAATTTCCGAATTACTTTGATATATTTTTTGTACTTCATTATAGCTTAACATAAATAATAAAATATTTATTTTTTCTAAAATATAAATCTATGGAAATCTATTATTACTTTTAAATAGTTTAATTCTTTTTTTAAAGCACCTTTTAGTGATATTACTTATCATGTACTTATTTAAATAATTTGAGATGTGAGAACTTTTATGTGAGAGTATATTCTTAAACAGAATTATGGCTAGGCTACTTTTAAGAGGAAAATTTGGAAGTTTTTTCATGAGCCTTATTTTTTACATAGCTCATTTAAAGATACTATAGAAGAGCATTTTGTTATTTCAATAAGTGAAGCATTATATAGCTCCAGTTAAGTGTAACCGAAAGATTATCACATTATCAATATGTATAGTTTAGAAAGTTAGACTCAATAGTAGGGATAAAGTTCTATGATCTACTCTGTTAATGTTTAGGAAAATTAGATAATATATCATTAAGAATGACAGCAATCCAAATTTTAACAGTACTATATAATTTCTTGGTGCTCTATCTTGTACTGGAGAAGTATTCTTGTCTAACCTTGATTTAATTGTACTCTGTGCATAAGCAGTAACCTCATTTGGGTCATGAATGTGAATCAATGGAGTAGAAAATACCACATTTGACCTTGGCATAATGGCAAAACTTTAGATATTCAATATCGTATTGCTTAGTGAATATGCTAATTTCATTTGGAGATAACATAACCGTCTTCATGTTCAAAAACATAAATGAATAATGAATTATACCCAAAACAAGCATTTGAATCATCTTTTAGATTTTAATGACCTTAAGGTTGAATTAAGTGGAGGCAATGTGAGTAAATTACACTGACATAAAGAGTAAATTTATGGCACAGATTTAACTACATTCTGTTACAAATTGTGCCTGGAGAGTTTTATAGTTTTGTTTTCAAGGAGGTAGGATTAATAGGAATTGCATCAGGAATACCAAGCATCATGAGGTTAAGGAATCTCAAATTACTGTTATGATTCTCTTCTCTGCTACCTAGCAATGATCAGATATTCAAGTAAAGACCCCATTAAGAACTAAGAATTGTAGTTAATAGAACTTAACATGGACTGAAAGTAAGAAGGAGTCTTTCAAAATGCTAATGCCCCTTTTGGCTTTGTAAAAAATAAAAAAAGAAATAACTTTGAAAAAAAAGAGAGAACTAATAATTTTCTTGAACTGTGATGTGGCCCAACTCATGCCTTTATTGTTGTGTTTAGTCCTGGGAGCTAGATTCAGAGCAGGGCTGATGAGCTTGAATAGCTCTGTTGGAAGGCAAATAGGAAAGTAAGGCATCAAAAAACGATAAGTATCAGCCAAGGAAGGAGAAAAGTGATAGGACCAATAGAAAAGCCATCAGGAAGCAGATGTGCTTAACACACAATTATCCCTGCCTTGAAAACAAATGCAGTCTTTTGAGGTTCTGTCACTGGAAAGTTTCAAGAAAAGTTAAATGAATTCATTTCAGGAAGGCTGTCTATCAGATTTTGCATTAAATAGGGGGTTGTGCTCTATGACATATAAATCACATGTGCTCCAAAAATTCTATATGTGATTATTTGGATATGTATTGTACATATATATGTATATATATACACAGAGACAGTGTATATATTAGGTTCTATTTTAAAATGTAAATTCGACTAAAAACCCTACTTCCTCTAATTTAAATAGCTGCACTTCTCTAGCACATCCATTACCTCTTAGAAACTTCAACTGAGTCATTTCTGATCCTCCTAACAGTCTTAAGAAGTACATATTATTCTATTTTACAGATGAGAATCTAGGAGACAATAGCAAGGTCTCACAGTTACTTAGTGACGAACATGAGACTTCAAGTCCAACTGTTTCAATACAAAGGCTGTTTTCTTTCCACTCTATCCTTTGTTTCCCTCACAGTATATATATTAGAGTAATAAAGCAGTTGTATTTCTTTTCCTTTTCAAATTTTTTGGCATTATGGAATTTTAATCCTGTTTAAGTGAAACATATCTAATTTTATGGTACGTAGAAGAATTAACGACTACAAATTCAATGAACTTTAGATTTTTGCTATGACATGGAATTGTAACACGTGGATTGACCTCACACTGTCATACGCATTGAATGAAGATTCAGGAAATTTCCTGGGTTGAGGAGATTTCGCTGTGATTTAGTAGCACCATTGATAGCCATACCCAAATGATTCTTCCATTTCTAGTGATGAATTTCCCTGATCAGACTCCAAACTTCATATTGACTTCCATACTCTATTGTTGCACTAGAGGGAAGCATTATGAATTTGGTTTCATAATTATAGGAAATATGTCTAATGAGCGAGAATCTGTGGAGCTGTCTTCAAGATGGCTTTTTCGTCTCCAAAAGACCATTGTCAGCTTAAAAAAATAGGCTTCTGAAAAACATAATTTACTTAATCTTTAAGATAGGAGGCATTCAGTGAGTGTTGCTAGCTCTCAGTCAATGTGAAAAATCACCTTGCAATTTTCCCCCAGTTTACTCTCCTTTGAAAGAATAGGAGTAAAAGGAAAAACCACTGCTTTGCTTTTCTCTCAGGTATATCATGATGGCAGGGGTTGGAAGAAGAAGCAATAGAAAGTCATAGCCCTAAAATAGGGTCCCATTTGTCCCCAGTCATGGACTCACCTAGAAGGCATATTCATAGCCAATAACATCTTACTTTCTAGACTACTTGTGTTCTTGGGATGCTCAGAGAGAAGCCCTTTCCCAATGTGTGAACTATAACAAATTGCATGCCAAAATTGTGATCTCCCCATGAGCTTGGATATCAGTTGTATATTTACTAGCTCCTTATGAAAATGCATTGTGTAAAGGCAAATTAATTCTAATAATTGAATTTAATGTAAACCCAAGACATACACTGCTATAGGGCATACAAATTTTGAAATAATATGTGGCTATTATGGAACAAACTAATATTTTTTAATAGATGTCTCTCAAAGTAATATGAGGCTACTGAATATTTTCTTGTGCCTTATGATATATATTTATGAGTGCATCTATCTATCTATTATCTGTCTATCTGTCTGTCTGTCTATCTATGGAGAGAAATAGATGATCTGTAGCTGGATAGATAGTAGACAGACATATAGGGATAGGTATATATGTACATATATGTGTATATGTATATGATGTGTGTGTGTATATATTATATATATAATATATATACAGCGTTCTTAGAGAGAAATATAAATATACTGAAACAGCTTAGATTGTAAACTTGGGTTTTGTATTGATCAGTATTACCTATTGGAAGAATTTTGAGAATGAACAAAAAATGAGGTACAAACAAATAAAAAACCAGTTCTTGCATTCATGAAAGCATGTTTTATATATGTACTCTATCATTGTAAATTTATTCCCCTAAGTGGACCTTCCTGGGTCCATTATTAAACATTGATCCTCTTGGGTGCTAGGATGATTTTGAGTACACGTGTGCATGTGTGTGTGTTTGTGTGAGTGTGTGTGTGTGATTACAGCAGCTAATTAGTTATGGTTTTAAATTTATTCTTAACTTCATATTTTGCTTGAATCCTTAATCCGTGTGATGAGGTGCATCCTTTGGGGCCAGAGCTGGGTTCAAATCTTGACCCTGACACAAATGGTGCAATCTTCGTAGTTGGTTAATCTCCCCAAGACTCCTTGTATCTCCTCAAGAAAGTAGGGATAATATTACTACATACTTGAAAGGTTATTGTGTGGACCAGAAACAGTGTATGTAGATTTCTTTGTACTGTGCCTGCATGTTTTTGTAAATCCATATCAAGTCAGAACACATAATTGAAAAAAACCCTCGTTTTCTCCATACAACAGCAAACATCTTTTTGCTGAATTCGTTAATCAATTCTTTTGAGATTACTACATATATAATAAACAAATAATAAAAATGTTTAAAGCTTACTTCAAGATGTGCTTTCAGAAATCTATTCAAACTGTAATCTTTTGTATGTCAGTCTATGGTCTCTTGCACCTAAATTTAAAATCCATTGCTTACGTGATTATAGTATAATTTATAAAAAGATGTTAGCAAATCTTATTAGCCAATAGCTATGCTGAAATCCTAGCATACTATCATCTGTTGGAATATTGTTATTGTATACTAGAAAAAGACCTTGTTTTTCCCACAAGTAACAATTTCTGATAGAATCTGTAGTTTTTTATATGTTTAATGAATTTGTTTAATAACTTTAAAAACTTATTTTTTTTAAAAACCCTTGTTTCTTTTCCTACTGCCAAATAATTCCTTTTATAGTAATTTAGACTGAATATTTTGGTAATAAAATTTCTCCTTCCTTTTTCCTGAGGATTCTCTATTTTTATTGGTGATGAGGATCATACTTCATTCATATCACTTTTCTTTCTCCTTTGTCATTGTTCTTTCTTCTATTACTTCCTTGTGCACTTTCATGCTTAATTTTCTATCTTGTTCTCTTTTCTTTCCATACCCAAACAGACCTTCTGTACTCAATTTTACTTTCTCCCTTTGGCACTGCATTGTTTTCCTGAAAGATTTCCTTGAAATAAAAAATATATATCATACAAATTTCTCCTCATTATTCAGACCATCCTTCTAGAATGAAATCATCCAAGAGCAGATTTTTCCATTTTCAAAATTTGTCTGTACCTCTCTATTTCTGTAGTTAACCTCTGAGCTTTAATTTCTCTCTACAGCCTGACTACCCACCCCTCTTCGTGTCCCCCAACCACTCTAACTAAACTAAGACCCAGTTTGATGTTCTTATTCATCTTGCTATTCTTCTTTAAGATGCCCCACATCCTTCCTCTTTGTAGCACAGGCCAAAGATCAGGCTTTTCAAAAAATTTTGGCTACATTTGGCCTTCTTCAAAGCTGACAGTTTGAAATTTGGTTTACATTTGTATTCTGTATACCTTTATAATCCAGTGATTATGTATTTCTGAGAACCACCATATCTTCCTGTTTCCTCTCCCCACCTCAATCTATCAGTTCATCTCTTCTGTATGAAACTTGATTTCTGTCTCCATTTAAGGCTAATCTACATATATTTCTGGATCTTGAGGTGGTTTTAAAACATGTCTGAAAATGTTTTGACCTTCCTCCCACAAAAGTTGGAATCTGATTCCCCTCCCCTTGAATTTGGGCAGTCTTCGTGACTCACTTCTAATGTGTTGGATGAGGAGCAGAATAACTAAGGCTAGGTTAGAAAAGGTAATTCAGTGCCTGCCTGTTTCTTTCTTGAGACACATCTTGCGAACTCTGAGTTGACATATGAGAAGTCTGCTTACCCTGAAGTTTCTGGCTGGAGAGAACACCTATTGAGGCCACAAAAAGGTAGAGATACCCAAGGAAATCCAACTGTTCCAGCCTCCAGAAGTTTGTGTCTTTCCAGTGTCAACCACCAGACACATAAGTGAACAAAAACATTAGATGATTCCAGTCTACAGCTTTCAAGCTCCCCTAGATGCTGACTGCGGCAGATATTACATGTCCCTACTGAGTCCTGCCCAAATTGCAGATTCTTGAGCAAAGTGATTTACCCTGTAAATTCCAACTGCTTCATTACCATGAACTCCAGTCTCTTACTTCTCAGCTCAGAGAGATCACTGTGCTCTGCTTGGCTTAACTTCCCAGTGCCATGATCTGAATTTGCCTCCATCAAGAATGCTCAGGTGTACACTAAGATACCACCTTACACCTGTTAAAATGGCTATAATCACTAAGACTAAAAATAACAAATGTTGGAGAGGGTGTGGAGAAAAGGGAAACCTCATACGCTGCTGGTGGGAATGCAAACTGGTGCAGCCATTATGGAAAACAGTATAGAGATTCCCCAAGAAACTAAAAATAGAAATACCATGTGACTCAGCTATCCCGCTACTGGGTATCTACCCAAACAACTTGAAATCAACAATCCAAAGTAACATGTGTACCACTATGTTCATTGCAGCATTATTCATAATAGCCAAGACATGGAAACAATCCAAGTGCTCCGTGACTGATGATTGGATAAAGAAGGTGTAGTACATATATACTACTCAGTCATATAAAAAGACAAAATCATCCCATTTGCAACAACATGGATGAATCTGGAGGTATTATGCTAAGTGAAATAAGCCAGACTGAGAAAGACAAACACTATGTGATTTCTCATGCGTGGAAGATAAACAAACACATGGACAAAGAAAACAGTTCATTGGTTACCAGGGGAAGGTAGGTGTGGAGGGTAGGCACAGGGGGTTAGGAGGAGCACTTATGTGCTGACAGACAAGCAGTAATGTACAACTGAAATTTCACAATGAGGTAAACTATTATGAACTCAATAAAAAAAAAAGTGCAAACTTATACATAGAAAAAAAAAAGAATGCCCAGGCAAATTAGTGCTCACATGTGCCACTCTTTTCTCATAAATCACAACTCTGCACTTTTTTTGTAGTTATATACAGCAGGAAGGTAAGTTCACTGTCAGTTATTCCATTATGACAGGAAGTGAGCTGTTATTAAGACAATTCATAAAACGTTCATTTACTTTGATGAAAATAAAATTGAATGGCAGAGATCCCCTGGTGGGCAGGAAAATGATTATACCATGGAGTCCTTTTAATTATTACAGGAGATTGCAAGAAAGAGTTCTTGGTAATTTTAATCACATAAAAACTTTTTTCATCTTGTTTCACTCCTAAACAGTCATGATAACTACAATGGGGCAGTTAATTTTTCCTCCTTAAGAGATATGTAAAACTATATTTTGAGAATTTACTAACAATGGAAGGTCACCTTTGCAGTTTTGTAAGCTCTTTAATATATTATGATGTTTTCATGTGTAATTTTAATGTACTTTTTTTGTCTCTGTAGCTAAACTGTGATGAATCAAGAAAATCATAGGTACAATGTTACTTTTCTACAAGATGTTTAGAAACATTATGTTTTGAAGCTTTTCCATTTTGCATAAAACTCAAAGTTATTACTTAGCTTTCTTTGGAATGGCTTTCTGAATTTAATTGCTACTAAGCTAGTTTTGCTTTTCAAAACAGTTTTGCGGTTATAATTGTAACCTATTAGTTATATATGCTAAACGACCAAGGTGACACCCAGCTACTCTAAATTCCGTACAATAATTATACCAGTTGGAAACTATAGCTCAGGAAAGATGGGCTGTTAAATGAAAATTTAATAACTACTAAAATCTGAGTCAAAACTAGCTTTTTTATTCAAGGAATAAATCAAATCTCCAAATTGACAATACAGGCAAAGAGTTTAAAGTGTTTTTTAGTTTATCAGAATGAGAATGCAAATGACTTGGAGAGAGTATCTCTTTAGTAATTATTACCAGCATACTGAGGCATTTTGAAAAGTAGTACTAAATGCCCTAAAAATGAAACAATAAGCAAAACAAAATAAAACAATCAAAAGAGATAACCAATCACATAAAAATAATATTTTTAATAAAAATATAATTCAAGATAATGCAAAAAATGAAATCTGGAAGACGTACATAATAATGAGTCTCCTATTTCTGCTTAAATGTCAGAAAGCCCCTATGATGTGTAGGCTGAGGAGGCAATTGCTTCTGGGGCATGAGTTAAGAGGTACATCTCACCTCTGTGCCTGGATATCTCTGCAGTGCAAGGGGCTAAAATTCTAATCATTCAACTCCTGCTTCTAGGAGTAAGGTAAATTCCAAAGGCCCTTCTGCTACAAATCAACAAGATCCTAAATAAAACATACTTTTCTAATGCATTGCTGAACACAAGGGAGTTAAGGAAAATCTCAAGAATCACTTCCTAAATAAATAAATATTCAGATAAATTTATGAGCTTAGGCAGCAGTAGGAGCAGTGAGTAGTAATTGGAAAACAAACTGGAAAAGTGAGATTGCCCCAAAAGAAAATGCTAATATTAGTGAAATAATAAGAGACTAAATTGTGTGTGAGTTGCGGGATAGGAAATCTGATATACACATCTTGGACTCTTACCGTGAACTCAGGTGATTCCAGATTGACAGCAACTGCTGGATCTTAGCAGAAGCCAATGTAAATTTTCTCTGGAAGACAGCAACTTTTGTTTAGACTACAGGATTTTCACAGATTAAACTCAAGCAAATTTAGCTCACAATCAAGATCAACAAAAATACTAAGAGTGAAGCCTTCATGATTGAAATTTAGCAAAAACAATGAAATTTCACCCGAAAGACTTCAGATATCAAAATTATCAGAGAATACAATATAACTATGAGTGAAATGTTTAAAAATATTAAAAAAAAGAATAAAAAATGCAAAAGCAAAGAGAGACTTCAAAATGACTGGGAATATTTGAAAAAGTAATCAACTATAAATTTTGGGCATAAAGAATGCAATTGTTAAAATAAAATTAAAATCAGTGTATGGATTAAACAGATCAGACACAGCTGAAGGAAAAATTAGTGAACTGAAATAAATTATTCAGAATATAGTACAGAGAAAGATAAAAATATGAAAATATAAAAGAAAGTTTTAGAAATATGGAGGACAGAATAGGGTGTAATGTAAGTTGAAGTAACTGCCAGAAAATTAGGATAGATAAAATGGAAGATAGGCAATATTTGCAGAGATAATGGCTGAAAATAATTTCATGAAAGATATGAATCCACACATAGGGAAGCAAAGTAAATACCAAGCAGAATAAATTGGAAAAAATTTGACACTTTCAACACTTTGTAATGAAACAGCAGAAAACCGAAGAGGCTCTTAAAAGCAGCCACAGAGGCAAGGTGGATCATCTACAAAGAAATGACAACAAGGGAAGCCATAAGATAAAGGGACTGCTAAAGGAAGAAGAAGGAGATAAAATGACCATAGACAGAAGGTTAGAGATTGAAGAAGAAATGGCACTCAAATAAGTTGGTAAACATGTAGATAAACATTGCCTGTATGAAATAATAAAAATAGTACTGTCTTACCTATAGGTTAAAAAAGGAACAGAACTAAAGAAAAGAAGATGTTAGTTGGGAGGAGAGAGTGATATTAAAGTGTTCTAGAGCAGTGCTTAATACTTTATTCACTTGGGAATAGTTAAAAAAAAGGTGGATTCTGGGGCCAGCCCCATAGCCAAGTGGTTAAGTTTGTGTGCTCCGCTTCGGTGGCCTGGGGTTTGCCGGTTTGGATCCTGGGTGTGGACTACACACTGCTCAAGCCACGCTCGCTGTGGCAGCATCCCACAGAGAAGAACTGGAATGACTTACAACTAGGATGTACAACTATGTACTGGGGCTTCGGGGAGAAGAAAAAATGAGGACGATTGGCAACAGATGTTAGCTCAGGGCTAATCTTCCTCACCAAAAAGCATACCAAAAAAAAAAAAAAAAAACGGATTCTCATTTAGTGGATGTTATAGCCAGTCTGGAGAATTAAGATGTACTCCCACCAAAAATTTTGTTTAGATGTCGAGATGATGCCACACACACACCAGGAAGGTATGAAAAGGTTTATTACTCATATAATGAGGCTGGCTGGAAAGAGCAGGAAAGCTGCCAAGAATTCCAAAAATGGCTTGAGAGAGCCAGACCAAGAAACTGGCTTGGAATTTTTATGTTGGTTAGGGGTGGGGTGGATGAGGGTTTTTATGCATGGTTTTGAACTTCCTGCATGTGACAAAGGAACACCTGGGCCTTCTTATTCAGCTTGCTCAGATGTGTGGCAAAACAGAAGAGGCATTGGTGAGGCTTAAAAACTGTCAACAGCCAAACATAAAAAGGATGGAGTCAGACTCTTTATTACAATTCAAGCCAGTCGTCATATGAGTGATGACTGAAATGTGCCATGTTTCATTTAATTGATTTTGAACATAGGTAAGCCATTATGGTGTTCTATGAGGCCAGTAAGGGAGGTGAAAATTCCATTGAAAGCCTCATGCAAAAGCCCAACATGTATATTCTGAGAAGTGAAATGAATGTCTTGGTCACTATAAATGAAGTCTGGAACTCTGAAGAGGATGGGAGTGTCTTGTTGATGCCTTGTGGCTTTAGTATGGGTATATATATATATATATATATATATATATATAATGTTGATTTATATTTTGGGTATCTAT
The DNA here is from genome assembly GCF_037783145.1 of Equus przewalskii. Classification (NCBI taxonomy): domain Eukaryota; kingdom Metazoa; phylum Chordata; class Mammalia; order Perissodactyla; family Equidae; genus Equus; species Equus przewalskii. Next base: position 11,881,970 of record NC_091836.1, read on the forward strand.
GAGGCAAGAGATTCTCAGGATTCTTGACCCAAAAGGGTAAAATCTTGTATAAGGGATTGTTGCTTCTGCCATTGGTTGGTCCGTATAGCCAGACCATTGACAATGGCACAGACTCTACAAATATGCAGATGGAGCTGATTGTTGGCCAGATCATCCAGTGCTGAGATGACTGCTTAAAGTTTGGGCAATTGTGCTGACATCCTGGTTAAGGGACGAAAAGCAGTAGCTCTCTCTTGAGCTCCATCCATATGTGTTATATATAAAGCAGATGGACTCCTTTTGCAGTTCACTCAGCTGATACTAAGGGGCTCCCTTGGGAGCCAAGGGATCTGTGAGAAGGGTGACCTTCTCCAGCATCATGGCGTATGGCAAGGGACTGCGGACAGAGGAGGCCACCCCTTCCTGAAGTGGGATATGCCAGGGCCCCAGGTTTGGCTCCATCCTGTAGCAAGGCAGCTTAAGTGGCCATGTTGAGCTTGCAGAGTGCTGCTTTCATAACCCAGGAAACTGGATGTGGGAGGTCATGGGTCCAGGCCTGTGAGAACCTCTGTTTCCAGGAAAGCCCATTATGTGGCCAGCAGTTGCCATCCTAATGACATATAGAATGGGGCTGAGGAGGGCAGTTTCTTGCATCAGAAGCCCATGCCAACTTAAGGCCATCATGGGTGCCCAGAGTCTCCAGGAGGCATCGGAGGAGATTGCTAAAGCCTCTACATTGGAGTAATCTCTGGAAAGCACCACTGGGAATGCCTGTTGTGTTATAATTTGAACAAATTCCCCTTTGGTTGGAAGGGGTCCCATTCAAGGTGGGTCAACTTGCAACTTAAGTAAAATTTTGTAAATAAAGAATATGTCACCTTCAAAACCCAAAAAGATCTAAAAGATGTTGGGCTTGTTTAATGTTGTGGTCACCAAGAGGGTCAATAGCTGTTTTTTTAACAATATCAGGGATGGAGCTGCTCTCAGTTTCCCAAATAATTTTTAGGAAGTTAAGTAAGATGGCAAGACCTTGCACTACGTGTGGAACAATGGCCCATTTCCCTTTTGTGAGCTACTTTGTAAGTATTTCTGTGTCTTTAATGAATATAGCAAATAAATCTCTTCAGAGGGGGATGTCACCAGAGTAATTTCATATCTGAGCTCCTGGAGAAAGTTGCATGCCATTAAGATCTTACCCACAAAGACTTTGTGCAATGGCAAAAAGGTGTTATATTAGTTTGCTGGGGCTGTCATAACAAAATGCCACAAACTGGTTGGCTTAACCAATGGAAATGTATTTCCTCATAGTTCTGGATGCTGGAAGTCCAAGGTGTCAGCAGGTTGGGTTTCTTCTGTGGCTTCTCTCCTGGTCTTGTAGAGGCTACCTCCTCACTGTGTCCTCATGTGGTCACCCTTCCATCTGTGTGTTGTCTATGTCCTAACTTCCTCTTCCTATGAGGACATCAGTCATATTGAATTAGGGCCCACCCATATGACTTCATTTTACCTTAGTTACCTCTTTAAAGACTCTATTTACAAATACAGTCAAATGCTAAGTACTGGGGGTTATGACTTCAACGTATGAATTTTGAGGGGACACAATTCAGCCCAAACAGGTGTATTGTGTTCTTTGGAAGGTAAAGGCAAACTGTGGTGAAAGGCTGTTGAAATAAGCACTGAATAGAACATTTTAGCCAAGTCTATAATAGCAAAATGTATACTAATTTCTGATTAGATGGAATCAGTACTTTCAATTATATTGGTTATGAGGGCCTTAATGGATATAACCACAGCATTAAGGTTGTGGTAAAGTGTTGTGAAGCACCATTCATTTTTTCAAGTTCAAGAAAAGGCTAAACATGGCTGTTAAATGGAGAAGCAGTGGGGATAACCAACCCTTCTCTAAATATGTCTTATGTAATGGGTTTTAATTCTTGAAGGCTCTGTTTTAATTTAATTAGGCACTGTTAACTATTTTAATTAGGGAAGGATGATCCATGGGGTCCTATTTTGACAATCTAATTTGTGAGGGTCAAAGATTTAATTTGATTTTTATTTATTACTCATTGGGTTAAAGCATTCAAGCCTACTATGGGATATTTTAAGGCAATGCAATGGGTGCTATATCCCTGGGAAATTTAGACAAGGCAATAGTTTCAATGATTGACATGAGGCATATCTCTTTGTCCTCTATTTTGTGTTCAGTAACTCTCCTAAGATTATAGGGGATATTTTGTTTAAATTTAGAGGGGACCCAGATATAAGAGTAGTTTGGGCCATTGTATTGATTAAGGCCATGAAGATTTACCAAGTGATGCATGTCAGCATGTATTGAAATTCATCCAGAACCTATGTTGTAGAATTGCAAAAGCCAGTCAGTACCCTGTTATCTTTATGTTGTGTAAATTCTTTCAGTAAATTTTGGATTTCCAGTTGGGTCAAATTGCAAATCTGTTTCAGTTTTTTGTGGTTATTTCCTCCCCCTGTATCCAGGTTCTCTATTTCTTTTTCTTTCTTTCTTCCTACTTTTCTTCCTCTCCCTCAGCCGGCCTCCTTCCCTCCCTTTCTTTATTCCTTTATTTTCTTTGTTCTGTCTTTCTTTTGGCTACTGGATTACTTTGGAGATTTGGGAGTTGCCTCTATCCTGCTCATATTTATAAGTTCATACTGTCAGAGTTAGTGACCTCCCTCATGGCACATGGTTGAATTAGCCCTTGGTTGTGTATTAGGGGTGCCATGGGTATTTTCCATATAACTTTGAGGGTCTGGATCTTTTTAGGTGACAGAGACATGAGCAGTAGCAGCAGTGAAGGCATTTTTGTAGAGTCATAGTGGGCCATCTGCTTGTAGGAGTGTGACCTCAGCATGCCACATAGTAACTGCTCTTCCACATGAGCAACCTCCTGATGTACTGGTATATTGCACAAGGCATCAGTGTTTCCTCTGAGAGCTTTGTAGAAGGGAGCTAACACCTGGTTGAGGAATCTACCCAATGGTCCCAGAGTAAGAGTTGTTCCCATGAGCCTTGTATCAGACATGGCTTATGCTGGAATCAAGACACATGATTCAATCTGAGACACACAGATAGGTCTGCATCGAGATACAGGAACCAAGGTCACTTTAAGGAGGGCCCCAATACTATACACCTGACCCCAAATGCCAATTATAACCTTTGAGTTACGTTAGATAAATCTCTAACAGAGACTTGGTAGAACTCAATTAAATACAGAACAGAGTGGCGCAGTTCAAAGGAAAAGCTCACTAGCAGGCAGCAGATCCTTAAAAGTCCAAAGCAAGAGAAGAAAAACTCCTGGTGGTGGTAGTCGTAGTCTAGACATCCTGCTCACAGTGCAATTGTTGCAGCCACCCTACCCTAAAAACTCCAAGCCAATCTCCTTTCTTATTTCTTTGTAGCCATTTTCAGACCTGCTTGGGACACATATTTTCACCCAGCAAACCTCATTTTGTGAGTAGTAATCTTTTTAATTCCCTTTTCCTATGTGTGTATGCGTGTGTGTCATCATCAGACTTGACATCTGAACCAAATTTTGTGTGGGGCCCATCCTTTTTCTACAGAATGGCTACAACATTTGGTCTAAGGTGAGACCTGAGAATGTGCATTTTAGGTAAGCTCCCAGGTAAGTCCAGTAGTGATGGCCACAGACCATACTTTAGATAGCAAGATTCTGGAGTTCTTTTATTGTTTGGGGGCTTAAGATACTGAATAACTTTAGCTTTTTAAAGGTAAATATGTATCACATAATTTTTAGGATAACCATGAAAGAAAAAGTTATAACAGCCAAATCATTCCATAAAAATAAAATGTAAAGAAGCATATAAAAGGCAAGATAAATAGAAATAAAAGAGTAGGATGTAACAAATATATTCCAGTATGACAAATCCAAATGTATCAATGATCACAGTAAATATAAATGGACTGAACTTGACAGGTAAAAAATAGAAGTAGTTTATATGTTATTTTTGAAGACCTAGAAATGTAAGACCAAAAAGCAAAAGGTTGGAAAAAGATATATCAGGCATACTAACCAGAAAGAACAAAGGAAACTAAGATAGCTATATTAATATCAGAAAAATGCATCTCTGATAAAAAGAATTCTTTGGCATAGAATATATATAGGAGAGATATATATCACATATATATGATATAATGATAACAGGTTTAATTCACTAGTATTTATAACAATTTTAAACTTGTAATAAAATAACCTTGATTGTTATCGATGAGAAGCGCTGATAAGAACGCTGATAAATACTGTTGATGGGACTGCAAATTGGTACAATTCACTTTGGAGAGCAATATGGCTTTATGTTTAAAGTTTAACAGTCTCATATAATGTGATTCATTATATTCATGTGCATGACTCAGTCTAATTTTATATCCCAAAGAAAAGCTTGTACATGTGCAAGAATATTTCTAGTAGTATTATTGTTTGTAATAGCAAAAAGACTAGAAACATCCTAAATGTTCATCAGCAGGAAAATAGATAAATTGTGGTATAGCCGTGCAATAGAATATTATGTAGCAGCAAAAAAGGAATGAATTCCAGCTACACACAACATGGTTGTATCTTAGAAAATATTATTTTGTGAAAAATTCAAGTCTTTGAGGATTACGTGTACTATAATTCCACTTTTATATATCTCAGAAGCAAGCAAAAGTAAATATATTGTTTAGGGACAGATACATATTTGAAAAACTATTACACATTTTAAAATCAAGAGAAGATACATCCTAAAGTTAGTATAGTGGTTACCTCTGGTGGCAGGAGGATTGGAGAGGAAAGGAGCACTAAGTAGATGCTAACGCATTTGTTATGCTATTATTCTTAGTTTGTGTGATGGATTAATGGGCATTCTTTTTATTATTATTAATGTATACATGTTACTTATATTATCTTGTATGAATCAGATATTGTATTATGAAAATTTTTAATTAAAAAATATATGGAGCATATCCCATGCCTAATATATAGCAAACAATAAAAAAATTCTAGATTTTGCTGTTGTTATAAATAAAGAAAAAAATCTCAATGAAATTAAATTTGATAATTGCCTACATTTGTATAAAATTAGCCTTTACCAATGGGAGGGTCCAGAGCAGCATGAGAGCACGGGGAACTGTTAGGGTTGTGAGAGGAAGAAGAATAATTGGGTATGAGGGAGTGGTTTAAAGGATCCCAAAAAGGAAAGACTCAGGGGTCCTGGATGCAAAGAATGTAGCATTTTCCAACCATGTCTGCCTTATAACACCACTCCCATGAGATGCTCAAATAACTTTGGGAAATGCTGTACACCACATGTAGCATTGTGTCTTCACCCATTTCCCAGTTTGCGGTGTACATTAACATTTTACAAACAATACACATTACCATTTGTAAGAAACCCTACCAATTAGCAAACCAAAAATGAAAACCCGTTTAGCTTTATTTGACTGAGCGTTACCCAGTTTGACTATGAAGCTCTTTTCCCCTCTATGTAACAACAATCCATATGTTATAGAACTGATTTTTCTTTAGAGCCTGTATTGAGAAAGGCTGCCTATGTGATTTCATCTAAAGCCAGAGATCTGAGGGCAGATGAGACAACTTGGCTTCATCTGGGAAAGATTGTGAAGAATTTAAACTTTGAAAGTCAAATCAGGCTTTGGCATAATTGTCATATGCTATTTTACATATTAAAATTCCTCTTTATACTTACTCTTGTGGTAATATGTTCTTAATCTGTGCTTCTGAAGGAATCGTGCGTGTGCATGGTTGGTGTGTGTGTGTGAGTACATGCAAGTGTATATGTGTAGCATTATTTTTTCTGCAAAGTGAACTGACAGCACTATGTAGCCAGCCATATCCTTTGTAAGTCTGAATTTGGGAATTTAAGTTATTAAGGCGTTTGATGACCTGGAACAAACAATTCAGCTGGTCAAGGATTTGGAGAAATGTAACCAAAGAGAAACCAAAAAGAGACTCTTACTTTCTGTGATGTGTGGCAAATGGAATGTTTTAAGCTACTAATTTAAACCCCTTGTGTTTTGGGCACATAATATTCCATTAAAAGTCGTTCGAGGCTTCTTCTACCCTACTTGTGATCTTCCGTTTTTCAGTGCTGTTTATTTGTATGAAGTAGGGTTGGAGGAGCAACTGCTTCAAACCAGACAGGCTGGTGATTTTTCTTAAAACAGAAATTGCCTAAACTATTTCTGTCTTTCACTGCCCTGGGTCATGGTGTTCTATTGAGTGAGTTCAGGCATGCTACAGGCAACATCCAAATTGTTTTCTTTCCCACTTGTTTCAGACCTAGATTCTAGCAGAAATGTTTTTTAATCTTTAGTCAGTTATATACAGCCTACATTAAAAGCTTCATGCTAAAGCATTATTTATCTCACCCTAAAGAACCTTGGAATTTGGGGAAAATGTATGATCTATAATAATGGAAGAAGAGAAGAATGTGAATCAATAAGCCTAATTAATATTCCTTGGTAATTTGACATTTTCCCCTCAAATTGCCTTAAAGACCTTTACAGATGTGCTGATATAAAAATTTCTTCCCCAAACTGTCTTCTCTACCTGCACGTTGCTTGGCTGGTATACCTATTCTGGATAGGCATGTTACTGCAATGAAATGTTACTGCAATGGGTAAGTAGTGAACATTTAGATTTGAGAGCAATATATGACAATAATTGGAGAGACTTTTACGCTTTGAATTTTGTGAAAAAGGAAAATAAGGATTGAGAAGGACTGTATCAACACTTTGAGACCATCAGTAGACAATTTGAAGTCAAATAATGTATAACAATGTTACATGCTAATTTCAAGTTCCCTTCCATTACCAGGAGACAAGCTAAGCCTCACTGAAGTGGTTGCATCCATTTATGTTAAGATAGACTGATCCAGTCTGGTTTATATTTTTATTTTGCTCTTGTTATTCAGGTTCTTCCAGTCCTTTTCTGTGCATCCTGGGCTGGCCTTTGCCACAAGCTTCTTGAGTACCTTTCTCATTAGAATAACAGCCTTGCACCAGCTGGATTTCAGGAAGTGCAGGTTGAATAATTGTTGACTGTATGTACTGGGATAGTCATGTTTTGTTGTAAAACTTGTTTACCAAAAAACTCTCATTCTTAGATTTGAATTTCCTCAAAGTTCACTTTAGAAACTTTATTCATTTTATCAGTATGAAAAATTTGCTTTCTTTGTCCTGATCTGCGTATCTGGCATTAATTATTTAGAAATGGCCTTTTTCTGCTTGTTCCACAGAGCACTGTCTGACGTGAGTGCGCTATGTATTCCACTTGATCAGAATTCTGTATTCTGCATTCTGCCTGGGATGTTGCTTTTTTAGTGGGAAAAGTAACTTTATTATTGTAGTCTGAGCTGAAAATAGATTACCCGTAATTCAGGAGCAGTCTGGATGCCATGACACTTCCTGGTAAACATCATTAAATATCTCCCAGTGACTATTTCTTAACCATTTTTGCATTCAGTATGACATAGTTTACTCCTTCACATTTATTGTCTAATCCTCATACCACGTAAAATGAGGTCCATATTAATACTATTTTAAATTTAAGAAAACTAAGACAGAGAGATATTATGTGAGTTTCTTATAGTTCCCACAATTAATAAATGTTAGACCCTAGATTTTACTCCTACAGGTTGTCTGGCTCCAAAGTCCAGCTTCCCATCACAGGATTTTTAGAGCAGCTTTCTCTTTCTTTCTCCCTCCTTCTCTCCTTCCTCTCAGAGAGTTGCTTTTATTTTGTTAAGTAATAACAATGAGACAATGCCACATCCATTTTAAAAGACAACTATATATTTGAGCTGGATTTTAAGGATGACTGAAATGTTGCCAGGTGAAGAGAGTAATGTCTATAAGGGCGTTGGTGTGTGGAACCTGATATCTGATGTGGATGTCTGATGTGTTCAGATATACAAAAAGTATCTAAATACATGAAGCTTTTATGAGCACTTCTCTGTTATAAATTTTAAGCAATAATTTGATGAACCGTTTAAAATAAATAATAGAGGAAAATCCCATTGTGAGAAATTGACTTGAAGCCTGGAAGGTTAATTGATCTTAGTTAATGTTTAAACAGATTCTCATACTACTTCCATTCTGAAACTCAAAATCATTGTAATAATTCAAGTTCTGGGGTTCTGATACAGCTGGATTTTAGCTGAATTGTGTTAAACAAAAGATTACATATAATTATTTGCTGGAATTGATATTCACTTGTATATTGGAAGCCAGAATATGTAAGGATATCTTCTTTAAACCCTATCTTCAAGCAGTTGTTTTAAAATATCCTCGAATAACGACTGCCTAGTTGTTTTTTAAAAAAATTCCGCACCTTGCCTTTGTCTCCTGTTGGAGGTTAATCACTTATATAATTGACAAATTCCTCTTTATTTCTAATTAAATTCGGCATCCTCTGAGAAGGATCACACTAGCATCCACAGTGCTTGATTTAGTATTAGAAGCTGTGCTCCTTTTTCCTAAAGCACATGAAATTGGCTAGCTGAAAGGACTCCAAACTAGATTTCAGCTCCAACCCCTTTAGCTGGACATATCTGTGCAGGGAAAAATGTGCACAAGTGGTCTTACCTGGGGAGCTTGTTAAAGTGCAGATTATGGGGCTACATGTCAGACCTGTTGATTCAGAATCTCTGATGATTAGAACCTTTAATTCACTTCTCCAGTGATTCTTTTGAAATCAGCATCACACTTGTCCAGAGACTGAGATTTGAAAAACACTTCTTTTTATAGAAACAAAATGGAAAAAGTCAGTGCCTTCATTCATTCATTCATTCATTCACTCAAGAAATCAGCCATGGAGAGCCTCCTGTGTGTCAGAAGTTGGGAAAATGAGCAAGACACAATCCCTGATCCCAAGAAGCAGCAGACTATATGCGTCAATATATTAAAAAAACAAACTATTCAACCAGATAAGTGTTACAGTAGAGGGATGGACAAAATTCTGTAGAAAAGCCTAAATTTAAGGGAATCTAAGAAAGCTTTACAGTGGAGAAAATATTTGAGCTGGGATTTAGAGGATAATGAATAAAAGTTTGCCAGACAAAGAAGAGGCTAAATCATCCAGGAAAAGGGAATAGTGTTGAGAGGTGGAAATTTCTGATGAGTTTAGGGAATGGCAAGAAATTTAGTGTATCTAGACTATGGGATAAGCAGGTAAAGAAGTGATAAGTGGTAACAGAAGTTGAGTTTGGAAAGATAATTAGGAAACAGAAATTGCATGCTATGAATTTGTCTTTTATACTATTGGGCAATCAAATGAGCTTCTTAATGTATGCTTTAACATGAACATTTTGCTTTTAAGATGGTAACTCTCCTAGCACTGTAGAAGGGGGACTCAAGCGTGAGAAACTGTCGAAAAGAAAGCCAGCTCATACGTCTCCTTCCTCTCTCACTCTTCCTTTTCATTTCTTTCCCCATCATTTCATTTGCTTTTCTTTCCTTCTCGCCCTCCCTCTCTTCCTTCTTTTCTTTCTTTCTTTTTCCATTTCTCCTTCCCTCCCTTCTTTCCTCTCTTCTTCCTTTCAGTAAATATCTGTTTAGTAGCCACAATGTGCTAGACCCAATACTAGGCTTTGAGCATATGAAAATGAGTAAAAGATAGCTTCTATACTCAAAGAGCTCATTGTCCAGAAGTGGAGGTAGACAAATTAATCCACCGCTATGGTGTGGTAAAACTGATGAAAAAGATAGGCCAGGTGTCATTCAAGTAGGTGATGATGAAAGCCTGCAGTAATGTTATGGTAATGGGTAAAGAGAGTAAAGGTAAAGCCAGTGGATCATCCTAAGATAGAACCCATAAGATTTAATACTACTACTAATAATATCTATAATAGAGAATAGTTATATAGCACCCAGTATACAACTATTCTAAGATATGTGGGGTGTGTGTATTTAATCCTCACAAGCACCCTGTGGAGTAGCACATTTGATACTCATTTTACAGATAAGGAAACTGAACCACAAAGAGATTAAATGGTGATTGCTGAGGTCTCACTACTAGTAAGTAGCAGAGCCAAAATTCAATCAAGCCGTTAAGCACTGACCCTAGGATCAGTGTTCTCAAATGAATGGAGAATGTGAGGGATAGGGAGGAGTACATGAAGACTCTTGGGTTTGTAACTTGAGAAATTGCGTGGATGACAGTTCTATTCACTGAGAAAATGGACTACGTGGGGAGAGATAGCAAGGGAAAAAGATAATGAGCTTAGTTAGGTAAATATTAATTTTGAGGTTATATGCTTATGGCTCTGGAAATATGGCTTTGGAACTCAGGGGAAACATGTAGACTGAATAAGAGAAGAGAACGAGATTGGATGGAATTCTAGATGGGATTCTGGGCAACATCCTCATTTAAGAGGGCAGGAGTCTTCCAGAGTAAACAATCTCAATTACTTTAAGGTATTCATGGAAGTCCAATTTCTTGTCATTTGAGTATTTCTGAATTGTATCATTACTACTATTTATAATAATGTATTCTATATCTACAATGATTTATAGTGCTTACACAAACACACACATGTGCAAATACATATACACAGAGTCTCATTTGATCTTCATCATACTCTTCAGAGGGAGACAAAACAGAAAGAATTGAGATTCAGAAAAGTTTTGTGATTTGCTCAGAATCATGAATATGTTTGAACTTGGACTCAGCCCATATCTTCTGACTTCAGTTTTGGTACTCTTTCATCACATATGAACCTTTCCCTATATCTCAGTAAAGCCATTCTATTTATTGCTTCCTGTCGAGACTGAGCATCTGAACATTTTGATGGGCTAAAAACTTAGCTGAAATAGGAGAGGGTTTTTTGCTTATTTGTTTCTTACAATATACAGTTATTAAATTACTATATTTAGAGCCACTAAAATTCAGAATTTAATGGGGTTATGTTTGTAATGTCTTGTCCATCTTTCCTATTTAAAGTTTAGGAAATGTGGAAGAATAGAGGCACAATATTATCTTAGAGTTTTGAACCAATACTAAAATATGTTTCTATCTAACTGTGGTGGGAAAGGGCCTTTTTTCCTTCTGAGGTTCTCTATTTAGAGTAAATGCCAAAATTCTTGAAATAATACACAATGCCCCATTCCACCTGGCTCCCATTGTTGCTATGACTTTTATTTCTTGTTTTACTGGGGGTTGGGGGCTAGGCCATTCCTTAACTCCTCTATGTACATTCTTGCATTGGAGTCTTTGCCCTTCTGTTTTCTTTGCACTGAACTCCATTCCTAAGATATCTTCAATGCTGTTACCTCCTTTATTCACACTGCTCCCAACTACCCACCTTCCTGGCACTCCCTACTTCTCTTCTCTGCTTTTTAAATATTTTTCCTCTGTAGAACTTACTACTTTTAAAGTTACTACATATTTATACTTTTATTTTTATTTTATAGCTGTCTCTCCACACTAAAATGAGGGCTCAGATTTGTGTCTTCTTGTTCACTGCTGATACTGCACTCTCAGTATCAAGAACAGAACTAGTCAAACAGTAGACACTCATTAAATGGGTGCTGAATGAATAAATACACACACACACATAGATATATAGGAATCCTGAAAATTAGAATACTTTCCATTCAGTGCTTTGTTTCATTATCCTGAAAAACTGCAATATTCTCATCAGGGCGCCCTCAGCTAATGAGAGGTACCAAAGATGAGACCCACGAGGTGGGAAGAGTATGGGAACCAGAAGCAGGTTACCTATCTTTGATCTCCATCTACTGCCCCATAGTACCTTTGTAGTCTTGGTCAAATCACTTAACAGCATGGTTTCTCAATTTTCAAGTGCAAAAATGAGATATCCTTCCTACAGTCTCACAAGGACATTGTTAGGAATAAGTAAGGGAGGTAGAGGAAGTATTTTGTAAATTGAAAGACATTATAAAAATGCATCTTAGTAGTAGTACTTTGCTAAAACTTTTTAGCAAAGGCTTAGTGATTAGATACTAGAAAATCTATATTATGACCAGCCCAAATGAGTGTGCCTAACTACATTCTAAAAAGTACCATGTAGGCCAGGATTAAATGTGATTGCCCTTTGATTTGAAGACTATTTTGATAAACACACATAACTTGGATTTGGTTCATCTTACTTACTAATATTTTAATTGTTATATTTTCTTTTTTTCCCCAAATTCCCTGATTAACTTTACAGATCAGAAAAACAGAGTTGAAATTGAGGTTTGGAAAATTAGTGCAAAGTATTCTGGATTTTTTTCATGGTTAGAATTTTTTAAGTTGCATTTTTTTTTTTAACATTTTATTTTTTTTCCTTTTTCTCCCCAAAGCCTCCCGGTACATAGTTGTATATTCTTTGTTGTGGGTCCTTCTAGTTGTGGCATGTGGGACGCTGCCTCAGCGTGGGTTGATGAGCAGTGCCATGTCCGCGCCCAGGATCTGAACCAATGAAACACTGGGCCGCCTGCAGCAGAGCGCGCGAACTTAACCACTCGGCCCCGGGGCCAGCCCCCTAAGTTGCATTTTGTATACTCTTTCAGTTAGAAATCTACTCCCAATGTGATCTTTGAATTTTTATAATTTTTAAAATTATAGAAGAATCTCTGGAAACTTTATTAAATTTTTTTCCCACTCTAAAATAATCCCAAGATATATTACATCGTTTTTTTAAAAAAAATGCTCATCCTTAGATAGATATTTTTAGTAAGACTCTGACTTATAATTTATGCTATGATAATCACCTAATAAAATCTCTTTCTCGTCTCTTGAAGATCCAGTGTTCTTATCTTAGAAAAACAGAATTGGACTGGCTAAAGCAAGTTATAAATTCTAAAGGGGAGAGAATAAATGAGTTGTGGTTCAGAGGTATGGTAAGTATGTGGTCAATACTCAAATGATAATAAATAAGAGTAATTATGTTTTCATCTCACTAACTGGGTAATTGATGTTCTTGGTTCACCAGTCTCACAATGAATAGTGGCTACTCCTAAATAAGGCATAGTAAGCCTAACCACATGCTGAGTTTTGCAATGGCAAATATATTTAGTTTAATTTTAGAATACTCATCTCTTAATTCCAGTATCTAATCCACTTCTAGATCTCAATGTAGAACTAAAAACTGATTCCATAATTTCATATTGTAACTGCCCATATGCATTGTTTATTAGCTTTTGGGTGTATTTCCTCATTATCTATTATAACATCAGTAGAATTAATAAGTTCACTGGGTATCGGAGAGGTCTATTGAGAAACTTTATGGTATTTAATATCAAGATCTTGGGTCTAATTAGGCATTTACTTAAATTGTAAGAAAACTTAGTATAATTTCAGGCTTTGAGGAGTCTGAGAAATGTTTCTGCTAAAATCACAAATATCAGCTTTCCAGATCCCTGGAAATCGAGAAATAATTCAGTAAACCAAAAATTTTCAACTCAGCCTGGATTTTAAAACCAGGCTTTAAAAACATTAAAGTGATTACTTTTAAAGCCTCAGCTACAATAGTGAGAAGATAAGAATCAATGAAAATGTATGTTGTGGACAAAGAATTTTTTTCCTGAAGAGAAGTCATGGATCATAGATTAAGAATAATACTCTTTGTTTCTGGGGCGTCGTGCTCCCCAAACCACAATAATTAAATTGATCAAGAATATAAATCTCTCTCTCTCTCTCTCTCTCTGGATCCTAATTAATCCTTTATGGTTTTATTTTCACTACTAAGGCATGCATTTAAATGAGCAATTAAAATTACTTTGCTAATGGATTCAACATCTATCAATATAATATGCAATGATATCTAATAGTATTATAGATATTATGTTTATTGATTCACTATAATTAAAATTATATAATGCATACTATAAGAAATTTTGGAACATTTTAAATATATCCAATGGCAAATATGTGGTGTGAGTGCCCCTGCGACATCCATAGCGGTCATTAATAATTAATCAAAGAACTCTTTCCTGCTGACCTTGGGTATCACCAAAGAATCTTTGTCAAAATCTACCAGCATTTGGTTTTCTTCCCTCAGCCATCAAGAAATCTACAATGTCGTCTTTAACCTTTCAACATAGAATAATTATTTCCTTTATCTGTTGTTGAATGGTTTAATGGTTGAAAGTAGAAACTCAACCAACTTTTTAAAAACAACCAGTTAATACCCTTAGTTTCTGATTCACTTGGTAGCAAAGGTGGATGTGAGTCTTGGCATATTTGGTTGCTCTGATAGGGAAACCAGTATCATAAGCCTGTTATGGTATGAGTGGCTGCAATAAATTGGGTAATGTCCTCTGTCACTCCCTATTCATCACCTAGCAGTAAAGCAAGGTTGCATAACAACCATAGTGGTTTAAGCTTTAGTTTTAATCTTCATAAAGATGAATCAAAGATTAATAAGTTGGAATTCTCTTCCCATGTATCTATGAACTTCTTAGTAGAATACAGGGGTGTCTCTCAATGAGGGCATGTTGGCATTTGGAGATGACAAGTCCTTCTTGTACAGTACTGTCCCTCATGTTGCAGTATGTTTAGACTCTCCCAGCTCTTATCCTCTAAACCCAGTAGTGCCTTAGTCTCTGTAAAAATCCGAAAGTGCACCAACTTCCATTCCTGGATTGTAGGCATAATAAAAGAAAGCGTTGTGTTCTATCAATAACTATCCTTTCAAAGATATTTGCAAGATGCCTCATGAATCAATTGATACATCTAGCCAAAGGTTTTCGCTAGGAATACTGAGGTAAAAGTAAGCCTCAACTCTGAATGTATAGTGGATAAAGCTGGATATTCTGTGGATAAAGCAGTGGATAACCAAAAATGAATTCAAATTTATTTTCATATAAAATTCACAAAAATTTCAAAAGCTTCAAAACATGAGTCTTTCACATGCTATATCGTTGTTTACTTTAAACTGACTCTTTAGATTCATGCTGCTTTTCTTATTAAAGAAAAGTGCTTACTGCTGTGGTGTGTTAGAATGAATAAGTAATTATAGCATAGAGAGGGAATGCTTTCTATAAGGTTAATTTTAATGTATGGCTGAGATATATTTTGATTGAGAGAGGATACAGAGGAAAAGTGAAGTCTAATGATGGAAATAGAACACATTGAATGTGTCCTTTTTTTCCATGTAGCTTTTAAAAAGCTAAGCAGTCATGGTAACTATGGTAAGGAATTGAAAGACAATACACTGTAACACAGCCACTCCTCCCTTCTCTGGGAAGCTAAGTTGTTAGTTGTTCTCTGTCAACTCAGGAGCTGGCTGGTTGCAACAATAAAATAATTGCTAATAATTATGGACCTCTGTGTTTAGCTTTTTCTCCCTGTTAATCCTCATGGAACTTTCTTATCTGGCTGTCCTCCAGGGGGCAGCCTTGGTTTGGTTCTGCCTCAGCCTTGATGTAAGAATTCGGAGCTTTATAGCATTTCCCCCAAAAGCAAACCTCCTCCCAGAAACACTGAGCAAGAGAGATTGTATTAAAGATTCATGTGGCACTGAGAAAACGTTTACAACTCATGCCCCAGAGCAGAGCAAATGCTTTAATACAATTCTCCATTTCATATTTTTGTTTTCATTCAAAGTCCCTTATTTAATGACCAAACATTAGGATTTCTCTTTCTCCTTCTCCCTGCTTTTTATATCTCTGCTATTGTGTCAAGCAACTCCCCTCTGGCCTCAAATTTGTAAACAGTGCTTTGCAAAACAAAAAGCCCTATAATTATTAGTGTCCTCCCTCTTTATGAAGTGGTTCAACAACCATGTAATCTTAATACAGCTGGTCCCTTGGGGATGCAGGCAGCATCTTGCATCCCACCCTTGCACACACACCCTTTAAGCAGTTTATCCAAGTCCTCATCCCTGTACCAAAGAAGTTCAGATGTTCCACCAAAGGGAATTTTGAGTCAAAGCCGAGGGTCCTTGCTCGGTAACAAGGCTGTGTATTTACTCAAGACATCCCGTCTAAGCATCAGTTTCTTCATTTAAAAATTGAGCTTTAAACTTGACGAAAATGCTTTGGATATACTTTACCTCATTTGAACTTTGCCACAACCTTAGCAGATAAGCAGGGAAAGTATTGTCCTCAGTTTCAAAGAAAAAAATCAAAGAGGTATAGGGACTTGCTCCAAGATATACAGCTCTTATCTGGAGTAGGATTTGATCCCAGATATTCTGATTTCCACCTAGTGCCACTTCTACTCTATTGTGCCACTTTTTTCGTAGATAGGTGAAGGTAAAATATATGCTAGATACTTTTTAAAAGTTAATGTCAGAAGTAAATGCCTCCCATTCCAAGTGAAAAAAAAATTGAGAAAGCCATTATTTTAGACTTAAACTGAACTGGAAAATAACATTGTTTAAATAATAGTAAAAGGCTGACAAGCAACAAGTTCACTGGATTAAATATCCTTTCCTATCATGAATTTCCATAATTTTGTGAAGGAGAAAAGTGCTTTTTATCTAGAGAGTTTTCACCATCCATGACCAAGGCTTTCGTATTTTTTTTTTATTGTCTCATTACTTGGAATGGCAGTCACCCAGTCCAAGGGATTAAGTCTACCATGTAATTTTTCTCAATAAGCATTTAATTCCCTTATCCAGGAGACACAAATTCAGTTTCTTTTTCACTAGTAATATGCCACTTGGCCTCTGAAGTGGAGTCCGGAAGATATCTTAGCTTTATAAATAGCAACCTAACACCTCATACAGACGCAAAGACAAGAAAATGAAAAAAGAGAATTTAGGTCTCTTTTATATCAATTTCCAGGAACAAGAAGAGGATCAGTTAATTCTCCCTTTTTACTCCAAACCTAACGAGACAGTCTAGATAGCCATAAGTTTATGCCACAATGGAGTCAACCTTAATGCCAAGATCACTTTCCCACCGTCTGCAATGAACTCCATTGCCGCTAGTTGATAGCTTATAGAAAAATCTGATTAGATGAAAAGGGAAAAAAAAGTTGAAAAAGAAAAAAACCATAATAATAATTAATCTTTCCAGGTGTTTTTAACCTGGAGTCCTTTAGAGGATACATAACGCTCTGGAATAATGCTCTGAACTGCGTTTTTGCTTCACTCTGGGGAAGGATTTATAGCTCTCATGAAACTCTCAGAGAAGTTCATAATTCAAAGGAAGGAAAAGCTGCACAGTCTCAGGACTTCCTGAGAACTTGGGTCAGCTGACTCAAAGCTCCATCTCTCATTTGCAGATTCCCATCCAATACTTTGCCTCATTTAACACATTCCCTTCTTTAGGTTGGCATAGTATGAACTCAAGATAAACATGTCTCACCCAATCTTCACTACAGGCGTGAAATTTAGCGCCCAGACTTTGGACCTTCTCTAATCAGAGACCTTTTAGTTTAGTTTTGTTTGTTCGTTTTTGTTTTGGCTTCCATGGCCAAAGCCATGGAAAACTCCTAGAATTATACTTCCATTGGAGAGCCCTCTTCTAGCTCTAAACTTGTTATATCCTATCCCCACTGGATATCTCCGCTTGGGTTTCATACAGACTTTTCAAATTTTGTACAATTTTTTTGTGTGTCTGTTGGCTAGACCAACGTCTAGGCTGGGCTTGGTTCTAAGCTATAGATTGTGCTCAGATCTACTCCATGTGTCTCTTATTCACCTCGGACCAGTGGGCTACCCAGGACATGGGTATCTTGTAGCAAGAGCAGAGCTACAAGAGGACAAGCCCAAGCACATAAGCACATTGTTACTTGGGGCTTTATCTGTAACAAGAATAACAATAGTGTAACTAATACAATAGGCTTAAAAGAGGAAGTAATACTTGAAGTAGGCAAAATTTCAGTAGAGAGAAAGAGAAAACAAAGTGAACTTAACTGAACACTTATTATACATAGGCACTTTATTGAAGTTATTGTATTTATTCCTGACAACAACCTTGTGAAGTGGGTGTTTTATTCTTGTTTTGAAATGATGAAACAGAGAATTAGAGATATTAAATGACTTGTCAAGGTCAACCAGCTGGTGGTGGGGCTGAGATAAGAAATCAGGTCTCCAGAGCGTATGTTTAATTCTATGCTATCCCTAGTAGGGGAAAGTGAATTTGAAAGTGCAGAATAGGGCTAGCAGAAGCTTGGAAGTGAGAAAACAGGGGACGTATTTGGGCATTGGCAGCTAATCCTTTCTGGAAAGTTTGGTGTAAAAGTCAAAGGCGTGGAAGGCAAGACTACTTGGATTGAATAGCAGCTAATTTGTGTTTAATTTTGTATAGACTCTGAGGAACCATCGAACATAAAAGTGATATTTCAGAGATATGCTTTGGAAAGATTACTTCATCAGGTTATTTGGAAAATAGAGAAACATTTGTAACCGTGCAAACAACTCAGAAAGTCATCACATAATTAAGGTAAGTAGTAAAGAGGACTGACCTAAATTCGTGGTGTGGAAATAGAAAGGAGACAGACCTGGAGGGCAGCAATCAAGGAGAACGCATAATTTCTTGGCACTCAGTTGGATATGGGTAATGACAGAGAGGAGAGAGCCAACAATCACTCCAATATGTTGAGAAGGGGTAGCTAGAAGAATGGTGATGTCATTAAGAGATGTGGAAAAGGCAGGAGGAAGAGCTGAATATGGGGGAAAATAATGAGTTCTGTTCTGGACATGTTGAGTTTGAGGAGAAATAATTTGAAAAAGCTAACACTCATGAGAAAAGTTAGAGTAAGCTGTCAATTAGAATACATTCTCACGTTCTTTCATACTAATAGAATTGTAGCTAGGCTATGATTGTAGCAATTCATTCCCCAAGCCCCTTAGAATTATCTCACGTGACTAAATTCCCCCAAAGGTTATGTGAACAGAAGTAATGCACGCCTCTTTTAGACTTCTATGTGTGTGCCTCCATGCTCTTTGGGCTTGAAATGGTGATGATCAGAGCCACATTGGAAGTGACATGCTGAAGATGGTAGGGCTACTATCAATTGCCAGTTCACCTGAAACACCCTCCATAGACAGTTTCATGAGAAACATATAAACTTCCATAGTTATTAAGCCACTGAATTATTTTTATTCTCTTGTTATTAACTGTTTAGACCACCCTTACTTATTACCTTGAATTGGTAGCTTGAAGTCAGATTCTTCCCACAAGAGAAACCCAAACTATGTGGCATTGGATTAGCAGTTAAGCTTGAAATCTAGAATCCTTGGATGTTGTGATAAAACATTTGCTAAGTCCAATGAAACAATATAAGCTTATGTGTTATCTCCAGGAAAGGACTTATGGATAATGAAACAAACATTTCTGGAGCTTACAAATTTTTGAGGAAATTATATTGCCAAAGAAACCATCAGCCTAATCTGAAAAAGTTTGTGACTGTTCAAGTCATAAACTTTGGGCTTCAAAATTTGCACCAAAGGTGAATATCCCTCAAGGAAGGCATGGTCCCTAATAGTCATTTTAGATGTGACATAGGAGATAATAGTCAAAGAAGATCCTATCTCTATCAGAGATACAGATATCAAGTCAATATCCATGGAAATCAATGGATGAGGGAGTTCTTTCCAGAACTCAAAGCAGAACTGAGGTTTCATTGAAGAACTTCCCTCACAGCTAGGGCAGGGGTCCTTACACTGCTTGCCCCAGAATGAGTCCATCATTACTTTCACTGACTACTCCTTCTCCTGCTACCTCTCCCCTTTGTTTTTCACGGGAATTGTTCCCCAATAAATCTCTGGCATGCCTAATTCCACCTTGGCATCTTCTTCCTGGAGAACTGTATCAGTGATATCAGCAATGGGCTAAGAAGGCATCTTAAGATGGGGCTTGAGGACTGGCTCATTCACTGCCCAGCTGACAAGGGAAACTCCATCCCCTGTAGAATGTGGGGCATGGATAAGCCCTGGCACAAGGCAGTAGGCCAATGGCTAAAGCTTTCACCAATGTTGATCTGGTAAGAAGTCCTGGTGGATGGGAATGCCTTTGGTGGTGAGATGATTCAGGCATTTGAAAAGTATGACTGGAACTATGTCTAAAGGGACAGGGGAGTTGGCTGGTTGTTAATAAGTTGTACTGATGCTTAGCAGAGGGATAATGAAAAAATGAGAGCAGTAAAAGAACTGTAAAGACTATGTAAGAGAGCCAATTAGGAATTGGCCCTAATTTCATGTAGTGGAAGAGTGAGCACAGCTAAGGAGCAAACTCAGATCCTTATATTTGGAATTGCAGAGCTCCAGAGAATTTTAAATGCTCATCCCAGGAATATCTGTTATGCTAAGATCAGGGCCCTGGTTGGAAGACCTGGGACCACTGAAATATAGAATAGGGACATCTTAGGGCTCCCACTCTAAGAAATTTGGCCTCAAACCCAGGGCTTGATGAGGTAGCCAATGTCTCCCTAATAGAAGCTAGAACTTCCCCAGTATTGGAAGACGGTACAGACATCTCCCCACTGCAAGTCAATAGGTGACCCCTCAGAGGATGACCCCCATTTCTTCCTTTGGCTGCCAGGCCTATACTTAGGATTGAATCCCTGCATAACCTTATTGGAGATGGAGTGAGCCTGATAAGGAATGGAAGATTATGTCCTAAAGGACCTGAAAAAATAAGCTAGCATGTCTACCAGGATGCAAGAGAATATGCCTGGGATTAGATTTTGAGAGTGCTTGATCAGATGATCCACAAATAAGACAATAAGCAAGACTTCACTGATTGGAAGCACTTTCTCAGGACATAGGACTTAACTTCTTGGCAAGAATGCTGGGAGGTGGAGCAAATTTACTCCTAGAGTGGCTCTTATAACTGGCTCTTAGAACTTGGAGAAAGTGATGGTCATGATTGGGAGTATTTACACTGTGGAAATCAGCCAACACTACAAAAGAGGATATCCCTCCCACCACTACTCATCCCTTGAGGGCTAGTTGTTGAAATAGTTGCCAGCACACCACTGTCTATAGTCATTTACTCAGGTGACTATATACTGGGGAAAAGGAGATACCCAGACATTTTGAGGACTACCAGACACAGATTCTGGGTGTATATTGATACCCAGAGATCCAAAGCATGATAGAGATTCCCTTTTAGAATGGAAGCTTATAGGAGACAGGTGATAAATGGAGTCTTGGCTAAAGTCTAGTTTACATTGGGTTGGTAAGCATTTCCTACTTCCCAAATTAATAGTGATGAAAATACTTGACAACTTGAGTATCCACCATATTAGGTCCTTGGCTTGTGGGGAAATAGTTGCCATAGTGGGGAAGAAAAATGGAAGTCTCTGAAACTGGCTCCCTGCTGCTGTCCTGGACAAGATAGTAAATCAGAAACAACAATTTTATCCCAGGAGTTGGCTAGATTAGTGCCACAGGCAAGGACCTAAAGGCTGCAGGGTGGTGATATCTATCATATCTGCATTTAATTAGCTGGTCTAGTCTCTGCAGAAATCAGACACATCCTAGAGATGATTGTAGACTGCTGCAAGCTCAACCAAGTAGTAGCCCAAAGTGCAGCTTAGCTGCTGAATATAGAATTACTGCTGTAACACATTAAGGAGGTCTCAGACATATGGAATGTGGCTTTTTTGACTTGGCAAATGCATTTTTTTTCTTTTTCTGAAAAAAGAAGTGGAAACAGTTCACACTTCATTCAGTTTTGCCCTGGGGCTATGTTAAGTATCCCACTCTTGGCTATAGTATAGTCTGAAGAAATCTGGACCATTTGGACATCCTGCAACACATCACATTGGTTAATTAAACTAATGACCTCAGACTGATTGGGCAGAATGAGCAAGAGCGAGCTGGCATGCTGGGGGCTATGGTAAAACACAAGTACTCCTGAGGAGAGATAAACCCCATGGAGATTCAGGGGCTGGCCACTTCAGTAAAGGTTCTAGGGGCATGAACAAGGGCATGCTAGGACATCCTCTCTGAAATAAAAGACAAATCACTGCACCTTACATCCCCCATTTTGTCGGTGCTGATGAGTTGATTCCCACTCCTAGCAACCCTCTGTACAGCAGAGTGGGTACACTCTGCCCAGCCTCTTTGTGCCATCATCCCACCTTCCAGCACTATATCAGACAATGCTTCACTACTATTCATAGGGTTTTCATGGCCAGTATTTTTTGGAAGTGGGTAGCCAGGTCCTTCTTGCTAGTCTGTTTTAGTCTGGAAGCTCTGCTGAAACCTGTCCACTATGAGTGACCCTGCTGGCATTTGAAATATTAGTAGCATAGCTTTCAGCATCACAGTAACACACAGCGCCCACAGTATGACAACCAACAGGTGGGTGGTATGGTTCCCTGACTGGGAAATGAACCCAAGCCATGGAGATGAGGGTGCCAGATCTTAACCACTAGACCACCAGGGCAGGCTGCATTCCCTATTACAAAGAAGTAAACACAGCACCTGACAGGCCTCTTTGAGTTGTGAAGGCAATACATTCCAAACCTAGAAATGATGCTCTTGTCTGTTTACCTATTGCCAGTGTTGCATGGGGCCCAGAACAGGACTTCTCTCGTAGACAGTCTTTGCTTTTGGGCTCCCAAAGACATTCTCAGAACAGCAGGCTCCTCCTACCCAATCCTCCCTTTTTCACTATCTCCTTTCACTGGTGCCTGAAAGGCTGTCCCCACCACTCCTGCCACTCCCTCTCCTCTTTCAATTTCACACGTGTTTCCCCCAATGAATCTCTTGTATGTCTAATTTCATCTTGGTGTTTGCTTCCCAGAGAACCAAACCTATGACAGTCTCTGAGAGAATGAAGGGCTGCCAGCTGAGCTCTGCCTGGAAAGCTAGTCTGCAGCTCATGTTATGAACCTTGGATTCTGAGGCTGCCTCCTTTTGCAGTTCTCAGTTCAAATAAAATCTCCTGTAAACACCCATAACCTCCTCAGGTAGAGTTCCAGTGCTGCTTCTTTTGGCCTCCTTTTGTGCCTTCTGGCTTTATAAAAATCTGTATAAAGATGAAAATAACTACTGTTAGCATTTTGACATGTTTTCCCAGTCTTTGCATTTTGGTGTGTTTTTCTAGTCTTTATTTTCTATATATGAATTTATACATAAATTTTACTTTAGTTTATTATTTATTTTAATTTTTTGCTGAGGAAGATTCACCCTGAGCTAACATCTGTTGCCAGTCTTCCTCTATTTTGTATGTGAGCCGCCACCACAGCATAGCCACTGGTAGATGAGTGGTGTAGGTCCATGCCTAGGAACTGAACCTGGGCCACTGAAGCAGAGAACACCAAATATAACCACTAGGCCACCAGGGCTGGCACATGTACACAAATTTTGATTGAAAGTTTTCCATCTGACATCTACGGTTTTGTGCCATGCTGATTTTCACTCAATATAATATAGGGAACATTTTCCTGTTAATTGTTCTTTGTCTTCAATATTTCTTTGAGCTTATTGAAGAAATTGTGATTATTGCCTTTGAGGAGAAGGGAGTGAATTTGAAAGGAGAAGGGGTAATTAGAAGGGAGAAGGGAAGATATTTTAAGACTGTAAAACAAGTTGGAAAATAGGTATGAATTGGAGTGGAGCAAGCAAGGATGTCCTGCCACTTAGTGTTGGTACCTTGAGGAGGCAAGACCTGAAAGGAGATAGACCTATATGTACCTAGGGATGGTGGACTGTATGTGGTATGATTCCTAGCCTTGGAAAAGATTCTTGTTTCAAACATGGAGTGCAGAGAAAATACCCTCTGGTCTTTTGGACACTCATTGTGACAATGAGAATGTCCATGGTAGCCATAATGGCCTAAAGTCTAGAGGTCATTCCTCTACCTTCCAAACGACATGGACCAGGCACTTCTTAGATGCTAGTACAGCCATGGGAAATACAAATAAGACTCAAATTGAGTTTATTATCAAATGAATGAGGTAGGAACTCAAGGTCAGACTTAATTTGGTTAAAAGAAAATAAAGAAAGGGACCTATCTTGCACACTTGCATTTAGAGACTGAGATTTATACCCACTGTAATCTCTTAATCTCCAAACCAATCCCACTACCTCCTAAACCAAGGTCCCACCTTAGAGACTTCCCACTACCTGCAGTCTGTTCCAATATCCAAACAATTTCTGCTTTTATTTCTACAGTTCTGTAGTTTACATTTCTTTTATCCTCTTCACACCTCTTCACAAGTCAGATTCTGTAGTGCAGTTAAGATTTTTATTATTAAATAAAAGATAAGATACCTAAACTTATTTAAGTAAATTCTTCTTTTGAATCCATTAGATTTCCTAGAATTATGTGCATTGGATGGGGGTGGTTGTGGGAGAAAGAGATTAAGCTCGTTATTCCCCTCTTGGTATCAATCTTTCTACCAGACTGATCTTCCTTTCAGCTAGAGTAAGAGAATCACAGCCCAAAACAGTGCCTTTATTGGTGTTGCATAAAATGATCAGAGAACCTGGAGTGAACAGCGACCTTCCTGTTGGGACTCTACTTGGGCAGCACATGCAGCCTGATTCTCTGTGTGTTGGCTGAGAACAAAGGCGCTCTGATGCCATGCTGGGGGAGTGCAGCTCTTTGTCCTCTGGGAACAATGTACACACCATCTCTATGACTTTACCAAACTAAAGATCACGTGAAATTCAGTCCATCTGTTCAATTAAAGGGGCAACAGAGAGAGATGGAAAGAACAAGGGTTGAGGTAAGATGAATCTAAGCAGAATATCTAGCAGCAAGACCTTGGACTTGCTACTGATGCACTCTCAACTTCAATATCTTTATTTGTAAAATGAGAATAATCATATTTTTCTTGCAGGACTGACTATTTGGAAAAGTAAATGAGACACAAAGACAATATGCCAAGTACTGTGCATACTATATAGATAATAAATATTATTCAGAATACAAGGAATAGTCATCTTTAAGAAAATAATAGTAATAATAACATTTTGGAAGTTGACTATGGGTCAAATATTGTGGTGAGCTCTTTAAAATTCACATAAATCCCGTAAGTGCTATCACTGCACTGATTTCACAGATTAGGAATTTTAGGCACAGAGAGGTTAAGTAACTTTCCTGGCATCCCATAGCTAATAAGGCTTCCAACCGAGGTATTCTGCCTTAGAGCTTATGCTATTAAATACCATGCCAGATAGTAATGGCTTCTTCTTTCACAACAAAAGCAAAAAGGGGTTAGATTATCTAAAGACCTTAAACTCATAGAAAGACCTTATTATTCTTGATCTTAAATTTAACATTCAATGGAAGCCCTTCCTTTGAAGCCCAAAGGGAATAATGAAATGGATTTGGAATCAAAAAACCTGTGAATATTTTCCAGTTTTGGCACTCACTGCAAGTCACTTAACATATTTGAGTTTCTTCATATTAAATGGGGGTAATCATTATCTTGTTGAGTGGTATAAATGAGGATATAGATGTGAATGCACCTTATAAATGTAAATGCCTCACAAATGTTAATTGCCATTAGTAAATGAGTATAATTATACATTATTTAAAAGATCTAAAATTGAAATAGGAATTACAATAATTTTTTCTCTGTTTTATTTGAAAGATGCAGCAAACTGATCTATGTAACACACAACCAATTTAAAAATATGTTTTATCATCTAAATTTCTAGAACCATTTTAATATCACAAAATTTACATAGATGAAAACAAAATACGTGCCACACAGTAATGCCTTATTCTTTATTTTTATAGAATGTTTCAGATGAGAGGATGAGAAGCAACAAGTATCCAGTATTCTGAAGGATGTCATTATGGGGTTGCCTAGGTGACTCACTAGGATGTATCATCATGTTATGCCTCAGACTCTTTTGGAGTAAGTAGAGATGGGCAAGATGTGAAACATGGAGGTTAAGCCTTCTGAAAAGAAACTTGCATCATCGCTATCATCAAGAATGTGAAAAGATTTATTTATTCATCAGTTTTTCATTTGTTTATTCAATAAGTTAGACATGTCTTGCCTATTGCATTGTACTAAATGTTGAAGGAGGTGTATCTAGAAACACTCAATCTGGTTGAAAATATAGGATACATACATATGAGGTAAATAACATTGTCGAAGGGTATATCACTAATTGACAAAGTAAGTGATATAACTAGTAAGTACAAAGAGAGTTCATAAAGGGAAGAATTGATGTGAGCAAGACAGTCTGGGAAATCTCGCAGGAGTGAGAACAGAGATTGGAGGTCAGACTGTCTTTGGCTTTGGAGAACCTGTGAAGAACTTTTCTTGATGGAAACTTGGGAGATTAACTGTAAGGAACATCCAGCCAAATGACTGAACAGGTGGAGTATGGTTGATTACACAGAGCTTTGAATGTAGGCTGAGGAGTTCGAAGTGTATTCTGAGCGCAGTGGATGACAAAGTGGCAGTAGTGTGTAGTAACAGAAGTCCTCTATCCACTCAAAAAGCAGCCTTGACATCCTAGCAAGATAATAATTCAGTTTTCTCTGAGGTTTAGACCTGAAATATATAAGTTCCAAAAAGAGTTTGTGTTTAAGTATCAGGAAAACAACTGACAGTGGCTTTAAATACATGTTTTTGCTTGTTTTTCGTGTAACCAAAAGGCCCAAGTAGGCAGTTGGGGCTAGTATGAAGGTACAATGATGCCATCAGGACCTAGCTCCTTCTGTTTTTCTGTTTCACCATCTTTTCCATGAGGGATTTGTCCTTAGTTTCACAAGATGGCGGCCGTTTTTCCAAACAAGCAGTAAGAAGTGGAAAGGCAAGCGAAAAGAGTAAAAACACGTACAACGAGAATCTACTGCTTAAAAAATTTTTTCCTGGAAGTCCTACCCATTTAATTACATTAATTGGCCAGAATGAGATCATAAGGCCAGTCTTAATCTCAAATTGGGCTAGAAAGTGACAGTTTTAGCTGGACAAATTGCTGCTGCAAGCAAAATTGAAGGTGTGTTTGTAGGGAAGAAGAGAAGAATGAATACATACATATATATATATATATATATATATATATATATATATATATATATATATATGTAAGAGGGTCTGTCTCATTGGATATTTGGATCAAAAGGTGGTGGTGGTGGTGCAAAATATTTTTTAATATCTTTTTAAAATGTGTGTCTGTTTTGTGTGGTGACTCCTGGATACGTGGAAAGAAGCCTGAGTGACTGTCTCTCTTTTTTTTTTTTTTGAGGAAGATTAGCCCCAAGCTAACTACTGCCAGTCCTCTTTTTGCTGAGGAAGCCTGGCCCTGAGCTAACATCCGTGCCCATCGTCCTCTACTTTATATGTAGGATGCCTACCACAGCATAGCTTGCCAAGTGATGCCGTGTCCGCAGCCAGGATCCGAACGGCGAACCCCAGGCCACTGAGAAGGAGAACATGTGCACTTAACTGCTGCGCCACCAGGCCAGCCCCCCAAGTAACTGTCTCTTATTTCTGCTAGTTCTTGGTCCTTATGTGTCATTCTCTGTGCCATTGAGATCCTATGTATCCAGGCCACAAGTCTACATGAGAGCTGTTTTACTTTCAGTTCACCCTTACTCTGAAGATGGAGCCCTTTGGAAGTCCTATCAGACTGGCAAACTTGAAGGGGATTAATTACCTTTGGCTAACTTTGGCTTTTGTACTCCTTCCCTGTAAATCTGTCAAAACCCATTTTGCAAATACCCTCAGGGCAAAAGTGGCTTAGAGAACTGGGCTTCCTCCTTTGAAGATTCTAGATTTGAGCAAAATCATTCCTTGCAATATTGTTAATCTTTGATACTTTGAAGATTTTATTTTTTTCCTTTTTCTCCCCAAAGCCCTCTGGTACATAGTTGTATATTCTTAGTTGTGGGTCCTTCTAGTTGCGGCATGTGGGATGCTGCCTCAGCATGGTTTGATGAGCAGTGCCATGTCCGCGCCCAGGATTCGAACCGACGAAACACGCGAACTTAACCACGCAGCCACGGGGCAAGCCCCAGCTCTTTGATACTTTAAAGATCAATTTCTTTTTCTTTTTTTCCAGTTGGCTTCACTGAGATGGTTGGTTAACACTGCCTTTACCAGAAGTTAAAGTCCTACTTTTCTATTATTAATCCTTCTTTTTTCTCCAACCTCGCTTTCTCTTTTCCTCCAATCATCCTTTTCTCTTTTTTCCTTCCTTCCTATTTTCAACATTGAAAATAGGATACCTACTATCCTTGGTCACTTCTTGTGTAATTGTTTATATTTATCTGACATATATATTCACAATTTCTTTTATTTTTAACATTTTTGTGATTTTGTATTCACAGTTATAAGTATCATATGGATTGTTATTTTTTAACCCAGTGTTGGTGTATTTTTCTTTAAGAGGTTTATAATTTTATACTTAATGTCATAATATGCTGCTGATTTTGGAGACAGATATAGTCCTTCATTTCTTAGCTATGTGTCCTTGTGCAAATTGATTAACTCTTTTCACTCTCATTTTTTTCATCTCATTAATAAGCATAATAAAAGTATTTTGGGGCCAGCCCTGGTGGCCTAGTGGTTAAGATTGGCATGCTCCTCTTCGGTGGCCCAGGTTCAGTTCCCAGGTGCAGACCTACACCACTTGTCTATCGGTGGCCATACTGTGGTGGTTTGTAAATAGACGAAGATTGGCAACACGTGTTAGCTCAGGGTGAATCTTCCTCAGCAAAAAAGACAAAAGAAAATTTTCTTTATAGGGTTGCTTTGAGAATTAAACAAAATAGTATATTTAAATATTGTAATCACAATGTTTGGAAGATCAACATATCATGTTTGTTATTATAGTATCATTTTTGTTAATTATAAGAAAGATTAACCCACTTACCCTTATTATGGTAATTGATATGTTTTCCTTTACTTGTCATATTTTTTATACCTTTGAAAGTATTTTTTGATATTTTCTTTGTTTTCCGTCTTTTGTTTAATACACACACATACGGTGATTTATAGGAACAAATTCTGATTTGAAGCCTAGGGTCAACTACCAGTCATTTACATGTAAAAAAATACATAATTAAATGTACATATTTTAATTAATTAACTAATTGAATTAGAAATTCAATAATGTAGTTCTAAATTTAAAATGCATAGAAAGAGCTACAGTAAGAAAATTTCCACCCTTGTTTCCTGGCTACTTAATTCCTCTTTCCAAAGCCAACTAATTTTTCAGGGGCTGGTTAAGTTTGCCCGCTCCACTGCGGGTGGCCCAGTGTTTCGTCTGTTCGAATCCTGGGCGTGGACATGGCACTGCTCATCAAACCAGGCTGAGGCAGCGTCCCACATGCCACAACTAGGACCCACAACGAAGAATCATACAACTATGTACTTGGGGGCTTTGGGGAGAAAAACGGAAAAAATAAAATCCAAAGACAACTAATTTTTCAGTTGTCTTCAGTATCATTCAATATATTATTTTATGTATTTTCAATTATACATATGTTATAGTTTTTAAATTAAATATAACATATTTCAGTGTATATATGGTTTTTTTTTCCTTCTTACTTTTACACAAGTAATTACATACTGTATACATTCTCCTGCCTCATTTAATGATATGTTATAATTTGTTACATATTAAGATAAAACATTTCTATATCATTTTTTATGAATTCAGAGCTCTGAATTCTATTATATGGCTACATCAGAATTTGTTTAACTATTTGCTTATTTAAGGACATTTAGATCAGTTCCAACCCAATTGCTTACACAAACTATGTTTCAATAAATCACTTTATACATCTGACTTTTTCCACATGTGTAAACTAATTTTAGTTAAAATCCCTACAAGTGGAACTGCTGCGTCAAAGGGTATGCATATTTGTAATTTTGATTGAATTTGTGAAATTGCCCTTTGTAGAGATTATATTAATCTGCACAGTTACTAGCCATGTATATATAAGAATGCCTGTTTCTCCATACTGTTGCTAACACAGTGTTATCAAATATTTTCATCTCTGCCAGTGTGAGGTGAAAAATGGCATCTGAGTGTGGTTTTATTTAAATGTATGTTTCTCAATATCAAAAAAATGGATGGAACAATAATTTTTGATTCCCTTTTTACACAAGCCAAAATTCAACTTTGTTTGCCCCCCTCTACCTCTGCGATCGTTAATTCAGATATCCCACTCGCACTTATTCACAGCATGCCTGCCCTGTGAATTTACAGGGGCCCGCAGTCCTTTGTTCTGTTGTTCTGTGTTCTATTACCCGCCAGCCTCTTGTCCCTACTTTCCTTCCTATCTAGCTTAGACTCTTTCACACATTACTTTCTTCACTTACTTACCATATTGTGCTTTTACTAAATCCTTGTGGCAACATCACAACCTCTGATTAGCCACCCGTCCACGTCCATGCGAGCACCTGGGCAGCTGGACGTTGCTGGGAAAACCGCCGCAACAGGCGGACCAATGCCACATTATGAGACATCAATTTCCAGTCCTCTGTGGGCCCTCAAGGCTGCCAGTTCTGTAGTTCACTCAAGTTACCTCATTCTTTCATTTCAAACTGACGATTTCAAAGATTTGCCACTTTCCTCAGACCTCCAACCCTCCTTGCCAATACTTATTTTCCTTAAAAGTCTCCACCTTCCACCTTGCAGATAAAAGAGAAGCTTCCATTCAGGAAATCCCTCAATTTTATACCACCAAGTCCATGCAGACCTCATCCACACCCATTCATCTTCACTTCCGTTCTAATAGGAAGGAGGCAGTATCAGTGTCTCTTATATAACATCTATTTCTTTATCTTTGCTCTTAATTATATGTATGCTTGCCCTCTCAAGGAAACTGCACTACTGAGTATTTTCTGTGTCTAGTCAACTTCTCTCTCTATACTGGTCTTTTGCATCAACATTTAAACATGCATTAGTCACCCTTATTTCAATAACAAAGGAACTGGTTCTCTTAACTCCTCCATTCTCCTCCAGCAGTTGAAATCTTGGAAATAGTTTTCAACTATGCTGTTTCTATTTGCCTAATTTGTTTTCTACCCCATTCCCTCCTCCATCAATCCACTCCAATTTTATCGCCTCCCACATCTTCATGGGAACTTCACTCCCAACTTACAACAACTTCCTTGTACTAATAGAAAGAATACTCCTGTTTTTATCTCATTTGACCTCAACTGCATTTGACGCTGTTGATCCTTTCCTCCTTTTTTGAAAATTTCCTCCCAATTTCTATGACACTCATTCTCCTTGTATTCTTCCCTCTGACAAATGAAAATGGCAAGCAATAGGATATATTGGAGAATATGAGGAAGCCATTTCATATAAACCTAATTCGGCCTGACCTTGTCTTTCCAAAAGGGCCTGACCGTGGCTGTTGAGCATGCATTGTATATCTGCTTTAGATATTCCCTGTGGCAAGAACAAAGGCCCTTGAGATAAAGGTGCCACTTCCCTCCCGCTCCCAACGTTGGCATCTCCTTAAGGATTAAGCATCTTTCCTTAGGCTAGAAACTGGTTGCAGCGGCGCTCACCTGTGACCACCCAGCTCGAGACAATAGACTTGCCTCCTGCTACGCCCTCTGAGATAGCAGAGCCACTACCTGCTGTGTCCATCAAGTGCTGTGCTGACAGGGCAATCTTGTGACTATTGTGGGAGGGACATTTCAATCATATGTGAAACGTCCTGCTTGGGGATATATAACCACTCTGTACACCTCACTTCTTTGGTGCCCTTTCTTCCTTCGGGAAGAAAGGCCACAGGCCATGGTCCTCAGATTTCAGCTCAGAATAAACTCGCCCAAATTTTCATTTATAGATTGGTTATGGATTATTTTCGTCGACACCTCCTTCCTGCACATTCTTCCTCAGTCTTGCTTTTCCTCTCCACTTTCTGTGGTCATCCCTTAAGCATGTAGATTCTCCCCAGCCGTCTTCCCCAGGCCCTTCTATCTCCTCACACTTTACTCCTGAGTTACATAAGAAGGCCAGCTCAGCCTGTCCCAAACTAAATTCTTGTTTCATCTAACCTCCTTCTCCTAAGTGTCTCCCATCTCGATAAATAAAACTACCATATACCTGACAACTCAAGCCAGAATCTTGGTAAGCATCAACAAATTTTGACAAATTTTACCTTTAAAATATATTTTAAATCTATCCATTTATATTTACTCATTCTGTCTCCATCACTTTGTTCTCTTTATCTGAAATGCTACAGTAACCTCACAAGTAATCTTCCTTTGGTCATTCGTGCCTGTCTATATCTGTGTTCCACTCAGAAGCCAGAATGATCTCTCTAAAGTGCAAATTTGATCATGTAACTTTCCTGCTTAAAATGCTTCATTGATTTCTCATTTTCACCTAGGATCATGTTCAAGATTTTTAACATAGTTTACGAGACTGCATGTCCCGGCCCCTGTTTGCCTCTTGCCTCCGTTGGAACCACTCTCTCCTTCAGTTTAGCTTCTCCAGGTAGATTGCACCATGTTGTGTATTTTGTCCTCAGATCTTCAAATATATACTTATCCATTGATATGAAACAATCTTTACTCCTGCCCTCCCTGCCCCATTTCACCTAGATAACTGACTTATCCTCCAAGTTTTCCTTATAGTTTATGTGCTTGAGAAGGTTTTCTCTGACCAAGCCCTCCTCACCTCACCCCCTCCCACCAATCTAGATTAGGGCCCTTTTATGTGCTCCTTTGGCATCTGTTCTGTCCTTTTATTAACATTCATTACACTTATATTTATTTTTTACAGCTTTATTGGGAATTTGCATATGTCCACAGCCTTCTAGATCCTCAAAGTTCCCTATGGTAAACCAGTTTCTCCAGGATTCCTGGCCAGGTTCTGGTTTGCTCCAACTGAATTTACAATTTAGCAGCTTAGATGTTGCCAGCAGTTTGCTATTGTTTCAGGAATGCCCTGGGAACCCCCTCCCGCACCTGAGCTGAGCTCTGAGTCAAATCAAATAGCCACCACTCTCTGAGAATAAAGATTTCTCAGAGAGTTGAAAGTTTGGACAAAATATTGCCTGTGCTCTGAGTATGGTAATTTTCATGGAGCTCTGTCAACAGTCAGATCTTTCCATTGTCTGCAATGCAATCAGCTTTTGGCTACTATCCCGTTGAACTGAGGAGGAAGGTTGGATAGAAATAGCCCCAAGTTAAAATGTCACAGACCCCACCGTTTTACCACGGTTCAGTAGGCTCTCTTAGATAGGCAGTTTTCATCCTGTGGCTTGGATTAATTGCCAGAGTTCTGAAATATCTCATTTTAGTTGTTTTGCCTGTATTTTCATTGTTTTAGAGTAACTGAGTAAGTAGTTCACTGAAGTCCTCATTCTGCCACTATGGAAGTTGATTTGCTTGTGTTTATTTTTAATGCTTGTGTGTCTGATTACATTCTGTTTCTTTTCTCCCTCCCTCCCTGCCTGCCAAAATAGTATTTAACATACGGCAGGTGCTAATTTAGGTGCTGGAAGCATAATAGTGAAAAAACCTGACCAGGTCCTTGGCCATTGTATTGTTCACTGTTTTATTACCTCTGTCGAACATGGGGTTTTGGCATACAGTAGATGCTAAATAAATAACTGATGAATACATGAAGGCCTCCTTGTCTCGGGTCCTGTTTACAATCTCTTTCCACTGGCAACCCATCACTTCAGGATGCAGTGAGCTGCCATGCATCTCCCTCTAAGTTCTGAAATGTTGCTCAAGAATTTAATTCTTCGTCTTTCTTTTTTTGAGAAAGATTAGCCCTAAACTAACATCTACTGCTAATCCTCCTCTTTTTGCTGAGGAAGATTTGCCCTGAGCTAACATCTGTGCTCATCTTCTTCTATTTTATATGTGGGACGCCTGCCATGGCATGGTTTGATAAGCAGTGCATAGGTCTGCGCTGGAGATGGAGATCTTAACTGGTGAACCCCAGGCCACCGAAACAGAGTATGCAAACTTAAACACTGTGCCACTGGTCTGGCACCTCAAGAGCTTAGTTCTTAGTGGATTCTTAATACACGTGAAGAGAGGTGTTGTGGGGGTTAAAGGATAGTGAGACCACCTCAGGCTGGCTCAGTATATCTTTCTCATAATGTTAGGGTTATCTTTCTGTTTTTTCTTGCTCAAGTAGCCTTGGATCCTGGAGTAGGAAGGCCCAGATGGTCCAGGCAATCCACAGGTAGATAGTGTCAAAGAAGATAGTAGACGGTAGGACACATAGAACTTAGTTCCCCAGGTTACTTCTCAATCTATCCTCATCAACGTGACAGTTAATGCATATTTGTCAAACAAGAAAAGGTCACTAGAGGATCACACACCTCCTCTGGTCCTGCCAGTGTCCCTCCTCGGCGATAACTGGCATTAAGTATTTGCTGCATATCATTTCTTATTTTTCTCTTTCTTTGTACACAGACCTATTTTTCCTTTTGTTGGAATTGAAATCATATCATTTAAATCTGACATTTGCACTTTGTAACTTTATATCTTAGGGATATCTTTCCAAATTAGTAATTTTAGATCTGGGTCATTATTTTTAGTCATGGCATGGAATTATTCAAATGCATGCATTATAATTTACTCAGTCGTACTCATTAGTAGAAAATTAGTTTGTTTTCCTTCTTAATGTTGCTGTGAATGTCCTTTTACGTATAGCTGTCTCCAGACTTTTACATTATAGTGGAAGGTAGCTAGCTTCATGGATCCATAAATCTCTGCTTTAAATTTTCATAGCTAATTGGACCATTCAGATAGCTTTGTAAGAACAAAGGATTACTCTGTTCTATGAGCACATCCATGTCTTTAGTTGTAAAAATGTGCTTTATAAGCATGTTTCAAATTGCAGTTTTCTGGAGTTTTGTTGTAGTTGTTTCATTAGTTGGTTGCTTTTATTTTTTTTCTGAGGAAGATTTGCCCTGAACTAACATCTGCTACCAATCCTCCTCTTTTTCTATGTGAGCCACCACCACAGCATGGCCACTAACAGATGAGTGATGTAGGTCCACGCCCAGGAACTGAACCTGGGCTGAAGTGGAGCATGCCAAACTTAACCACTAGGCCACTGGGGCTGGCCCAGTTGGTTGCTTTCTGACTTCTAATCTTACCAGGAAATTAGGGCCAAGTTTCAGATGTGGATCAAGCTCAGAGCATCATGCACTGCCAATTTTTCCAGCACTCTCCGTAAGAAAGCATCTCCTGAGAGCAAGAAATAGGAAAGGAATCCCTGGAAAACATCTTTTCGTTTCCAAATCTTGCTCCAGGGATCTCCACCCTATGGAGAGTCCTACTACATATTTAGCTGACATTTTCACTTTGAAGAGGAAGTGGATAACCAAGTGCAAATGTTCAGTGGGACTGTTCTAAACGCAGGTGAAGGACTAAAGATTGTAGGAAGGTCAGGCCTTAACATTTGAGAGACAAGACGGCATAGGTGATAATTTGAGTTTCAAAACTATACTAGCTTATGCTGGAAAAATGATAGAATGTGATGTTTATCCCATTGGATCTTGGACTCCTTTCTATGTTTTTTGTCACTCTCCAAATAGAGAGTGAGAAATGCCTGGAAATGTATCTGAGGTGACTCTTCACCACAACTAGTGACTGATTGTTAAGAGAGCATGAAGGCCCCAGTTTCTTTGACTATTGTCAAGGCAACATGTAATTTATACTCCCAAGTCCCCCCACAAGAACAGGATGAAACTGCCCTCTGGGGGACTCTGCCTGAAGTACATCCTTGCTTGACTTCCTTCTTATCCTGTTTTCCCCCACTCTTTTACCAATTTCACCTGGAAGTACTTTCTTTCTTTTCTATTTTTTTTTTTTTTGGTGAGGAAGATTGGCCCTAAGTTAACATCTGTGCAATCTTCCTCTATTTTGTATGTGGGATGGCTCCAGAGAATGGCTGATGAGTGCAGTGGGTCCATACCCAGGATCCAAACCTGCAAACCCAGGGCCTCTGAAGCTGAGTGCACGGAACTTTAACCACTCGGCCATGGTGCCAGGCCCAGTACTTTCTTTCTTTTTTTTTTTTATTTTTGCTCAGGAAGATTCTCCCTGAGCTAACATCTGTTGCCAATCTTCCTCTTTTTGCTTGAGGAATATTTGCCCTGAGCTAACATCTATGCCAGCCTTCCTCCATTTTGTATGGGGTTTGCCACCATAGCATGGCCATTGATGAGTGGTGTAGATCCATGCCTGGGAAACAAACCTGTGAACCGAGGCTGCCAAAGCAGAGCATGCCAAACTTAACCACTAGGCCATGGGGCTAGCCCTGGAAGTACTTTCTTAGTAAATCACTTGCATATAATTCTCTTCTCAGAGTTTGCTTTTGGGGAAACTGACTGAAGTAAGAACAAGTATTTTTTTAATCTGTGTTTCCTTATGTTAAACATATAAATCTCAAGTTGTGTCTGATATCATTTGTTATTGTAAAATTTCTACATCTATTCTCCTATTTTCATGCATGCTTATGCTCCTGGAGCTGGAAGTTGCAAAATATATTTCTAGACTTCCTTGCCAGCTAGGTTCTGGTGAGGTTCCAGGTAGGTACTCAGGTAATATTAGAAGGAAAGAAGAAGAGAGAAGCCATCTTACTTTCAGTTTTTTGCAACAGCAGCAGCATTACAGTGACTCTTGGACTCTGGGAAACGCCACCTTCTTCCTTTTTCTGTGCCAGCTACAGGGGAAGTTGTACCTTTCTAGTGTTACTGATCTGTGAATATCATGACCTTACCTCCATTGCTCTTCCAGTGCTTCCAACCAAGTAGGGGACCAATTCCCTATATAAATTCCCCTTTGTTTGAAATGCTTAGAATAGAGTCTATGCTTGTAACTGGCCATTGTTTAATAAGCAAGCTCTTCTTTAATATTATTTAAGTTTTCAAAATAAATATAAAACATTGAGCTTAAAAACAAATAAATGGTAATTTTAGGATGTGCTTTTGGGGTAGGAAGGAGGACTGAGGATTGAGATGGCTGCTTCTGCACTGGAGAACCTTCAGAAATAAAAATGGAAGCTTAGGACTAAACTCTTGGCTTACATGGTCAAAAGACAAGAGTTTCTATAATGGCTTTAAAATAATCTCAAGGCTGCTATAGCTATAAATAAAACATAAAATTTTGTCTCCTGATTGCATAATTACAATGTAAGTTAACTTTTCAGTCTTTTCAAGTCTCTTATGTGAATATTAGGATATTGCTTTGGAAAGAGTAGAGTGAAGAGAATTGGAATAACAACATTTGAATAGATACAAGAAAATCTGGAACCCTTGAACCTCAGATCTCCCTTAGTCTCCTAAGTTAATAGAAGCAGCCCCACTTTCTTTTCTGAGGAGACTAGTCTTTCTTTGCAGTGGTTTACCAATTTTCCTCAAGGATCATCTCTGCCCCATGGCCTCCAGATCCCTAATTAGAGTCAGATCCTATCATGTGCTAGGAGAACAAGTACAGAGTCTGACACGGGAGGAGATAATAACAAACTTAAGAAATTGCAATATTTTTCTAAATTATATCAACAGAAACCTTGGGTATATGTGTGGGAATATTTTCTAGATGAATGAGCATGGAATTGCTTGGTTGGTTGACTAAATCCAAAGGCTTAAGAAGATAGGGATTCTGTGCTGGGCCTCTGGAAAACTCCCATATCAGAATCACAGCTACTAAGGTTTTGGAGCAAAATGATGCCATCATTTGCAAATGACCTTTCTCCTTTTGATAAATAGCTCTTAGCTTACTATTAAACCCTGTTAAAGACCACATGACCATTGGACACAAGTGGATCAAGTTACGGGTAACCATGTTACTGTATAGCTACCCAATATAAACTGGGTATTATCTCATCCAAAACGCCATAAAATTGGATGTGCACAGAAGAATAGATTATCAACAGAGAGTAGAATATATGAGTTTTGGCTTGAACATTCTCTGATTGCACAAGTAAGTTGCATGTGCAGGTGACTGAAATTCCCATGACATCCATTGCTATGGAATTATCATCACCTTCTCAACCAACATTTATGGCTTCACGGGGAATTCCTTATTATTAATTCATGAAAGAGGAAAATCTTGATCCAAGATTACAGATGGTTATGTGCTATATCCCAGCACCAGTTCAAAGTGAACGGTTATAATGTTGCGTCCCTCCTCAGAGGCGATCTGAAAGAAAGTAGGGAAGGGAAGTCCTTTTAGTGAGCAGAACTTCTTTTACTCAGCAAGTTCTTTCCAAGATATTGCCAGAGATATGAAGATACATATAATTTATGAGATGAGGTTGATGGCTTGTCTAGCTTTTTAGGGACTATGAAAGATGAAGATGGAGTATTGGTGACAAAGAGGTCTGGGGGAGAAGTATGTGGATGGACCTCT
The DNA here is from genome assembly GCF_037783145.1 of Equus przewalskii. NCBI lineage: Eukaryota > Metazoa > Chordata > Mammalia > Perissodactyla > Equidae > Equus > Equus przewalskii. The sequence continues at coordinate 11,920,159 of NC_091836.1, forward strand.
CAGAATGAGTAGTGTGACAATCTTGTGCCTATGTGAGTGAATGCCTATCAAAGAGCACCTGCTGCAGGAGTGGCTCTTAATAGTAAGATAGACAAGAGGATTCCATCTTGTGGATCTCAGTAAGCCATTTTTCCTACCCTATGCTTGCTCAGTGGGCTCATGAGCAAAGTGGCCTCGATGGAAGAAATGGTAATATATAGTTTATGTAATATATGTTTTCAGTAACATCTTCTACATACCAAAGTTGCTCTGGCTACTAGTCACCAACCTACCAATAGCAGAAGCAAACACTTAACCCCTGATTTGGCACTATATTATCAGGCTGTTCCTTGAAGGAACCTACCAGATGCTTGGATTTGGGTTGATTATATTGGAACCTTTCCATGATGGAGGGGTAAGTGATGGACCTTTTTGAAACAGTAACTTATCTAGATGTGAATCTGCCTTCTTGGCCCACAATGCTTCTGCCAGTACCACTATCCATGAGCTTACTCACTGTCATAGTATTCAATTTAATATTGCTTCTGAACATAAAGTTCGTTCTACAGTAGAAGAAATGTAATTGGATTATACCCATTACCATGTGCCCTAATGTTGACCTTACAGACTGGTATATTGGGAACTCAATTAAGGTACCATCTGAGAGATGGCTCTTGGTGAAGTTTTGTTGCTTGGGATCAGCAATCAATACATGATATTGTTTCCCTCACAGCCAGAATAATTGAGTCTGGGAATCAAGAAGTTGACATAGGAATCACTTCTTTTACTATTACATCAATATCTTGCAACACTTTTGCTTCCCACCTCCACAACTTTATGCTCTGCTTGTTTAAGTCTTGGTATCTCAGAGGAAAAAGCTTCCTTTAGGGATATGCTAATGTAACCTGACCATTAGAGGCTCCTTATTATCACAAACCAACAAGTAAGGAAGATCTATATCTGGAACCCAGGGGATTCTTTGGGGTGCATCTTAGTGCTTTTATATGTAAACCAATAAAAGCCCTTGCTGAGGGCATGGGGACTGTGCAGTGTATAGTGGAAGAGGGAAGTTGGAAATATTAGCTGTGTCTTCATAACAATTACAGAAGTGAGGCCCATGGATATTTACCTCCTTGCAACATATCCATTTCTGTGATTAACCAACGTGTTTTTCTGTTATTAACCAATGTGTTTTTCCTTCTCTCTTTACATTTATGTAGAGTGGTGTTATAATTAATATTGTAATTAAGTCTATAGATTATAAAATATCCAGAACAGATTGTAATTGAAATTGGAGAGGATTAGCATCCTTCAGAGATTGATATGGAGACAATGGGACTTTTTTGGGGAGAACCATTTGGGAGAAAGTATGAAAGCGTCTTCTTTGATATGAGGGACAAAAATCATGATGATGTTCTTATAGTTGTTGTTTGGAAGTTTAAATATGAGTAGAAGGGCATGTACAGATACTGGATAATGAAAGAGATGGATGGTACTGGATGTCGTATGTTGGTCCTCAACTCCACAGCTGCCCTTTTATTCTCTCCCTTGTAGTTCCAATGCTGGAAGCCTGCCATCTGAGTTCTGCTTAGGTTTGAAAAAAGAAAGAAAGAAATTCTACTTTGTTTTCTACTTTTGGCAGCAGTGTCTTCAGTACTATGAATGCCTGGATTTCTGGTCAGTGTCAGAAGTGGTTCCAGAAGCAGAGTTGACAGCAGTTCCAGCTGCAACAGCAGGAGTGTGGGCTCCTGGGTACTGGGTAACACCATTTTCTCTTTTCTTCTTTTCCTCCTTCAGCCCTAAGGACAGTAGCAGCTTCCTGCTGTTACTGATCCGGGGTAATAGGACGTTCCCGCTATTGCTTCTTCAATTTTCCAACACTTTTGTAACCAATTTCCTGTATTAATTCTTCCGTTTAAAAGACTAAATGTGGTTTTCTATTTTTCTAACTGGTCACTGACTTATAAGTCCTTCTTTAACGTTATTTGGAATTTTAAAGTAAGTTAAACATTGTGACTAAAAGCAAGTACCTGGTAATGTAGAATATGCTTTCTTAAGTGACATGTACTTGATCTTCCCACCACTTGAACCTTTAAGACTCCAAATGCACACCAAGAATTTTTAAAAATTCTTTTTACAAACCTTTGCAATAAGTGCCATTATATGTTTACAACCTGGTTTTCCTTCTTGTTGCTGTCATCTATTGACCTTCAATTCATTCTTTGATTAATTTGTAACTGGTTAAGTATTTTCCTCTCCCTCCCACTCCCACCGTCATTTTGGTGACCTCAGTGTCTGTGAAAGTGATCTAACTCACAACATTTTGTCCTCTCAGTTTTCTCATCTCCTCACTCTAGTGATCATTTTCTACATCTCTTATTAGCCACCAACTCCCATTATTCACTTGCCTTTTTCATTCACAAATATAGCCTCCATATCAAGTATGTTGCTTTCTGACCACCACCTTCTATTTTTCTACCTGGTATACTTTACTACTAACATTTCAGCATTTATTGTGTTTTATTTTGCCACTAATCCACTGACCCTTGTTACTACTACTACTCACTGTCCACATATCTATCGTGCTCTAATTTCTCATCAAACAACCTTAGATTTTATGATGTACCATTAAAATCATCCCCTTTCAAAAGCTTATGACTACTTGTGATTTTTTTCGCTTTCCTTGTCTGGCAAGCTTAATGCTGGTTGAACCCAACTATCTACCTAATTCCTGCTTAAATGTTGCTGAATATATAACTGAAGAAAAAAATAACCATGCCAACTGGCCTCCTTTAAAATTCATGTTTTCAAATGAGCACGTAATACTGCCCATAATTTTACTAAACTTTCCTAATGTGTTTGTTTTTCATGTTCCTAAAATGACTATTTCACAGTTTCTTTTCTTACTTTAGACTTCCCACACCTCTTCCCCATCACTCTCAGCTAACGATCTTCCATTAAATTTCACTGAGAAACAGAAGCAACCCAACTGAACTCCATCTTCCCACTACCAATCTCCCTGCATCTGTACCCAAACTGTTTACCTTCCCTTTTCTTACAGTATATGGAGCGTCACACCTCCTATCAAACATCTGTTCTTCATTGGTACTCTGGATTCCATCTCCTCTAATCTTTTCAAGGACTCTATTCCAGCCATTATCCTCCCTTGTTTGTCTCTCTACTCAATCTCCTCAGGATACAGATATGACTACTATCTCCTCCCTTGATCTAACATCTATCTCCATCTAACACCGTTTTTTCTCTATTTCCTTTCTTGGGCAGAAATTTTTGAAAGAATGTGTGTGGTCATTGCTTTACTTCCTCCATGTCCCATCTAAAATCTATTCTGATTGGAATTACATTCTCTCTACCTCACTTAAACTTGTTAAGGTTGTGGATTAGTGTTAGAGAGAACTAGCAAATTCTGTGTTAGCCAAACTATTGGTTACTTTTCCATTCTCATCTAATTCAATCTCCCAGCAACCTCAATACTTTCTTCAAAATTCTTTCTTTAGTCTCCATGGCAGTCCACAGTCCTGATGTGTTTTATCTTTTTATTTTTTACCTCAGTGATTGTTCTTGATTCCATGCTGCTTGAGTTGTAGATGTTGGAGTACTCTATGTCTTAGCCTTTTCCATCTATGCTCTTCCTAGATTATCTCTTCATGTATCTGGCTTTTGTTGTCATTCATGTTTGCATCCTTATATTTTTGTCTCTAGCCCAGAGCTCATTCATGAACTCCAGCCTTATATGTCCAGCTGCCTACTTGATGAAATCTGATGCTAATAGGCATCTCAAACTTATCATAGCCAATATAAAACTCTTGATTGCCACCACACTCCAAACCTACCACTGTTGAAATCCTTACCATTTGAGTAAATAGCACTGCTGTCTATCCAGCTACTCAAGCCCCAAATCTGCATTCCTCTTGTCATATTGTCATCACTATTGATTCTTCTTTTATTCTTACTCCAAAATATCCAACCTATCATCAAGTATTATTGTACTACTCCCAGGATTTATCTTGAATCCATTGATTTCTCTCCATCTCTACTATATCCTACTCCAAGACACCATCTCTCACTTGAGCTACCTTGTCAGTCTCATAACTGATTTTCTTGCTTTTAGTCCTGTCTCCCTATAATCTATTCAACTCACAGGGGGCAAGGAAAGATCTTTCTTAAAAATGTAAATCAGATTAGGCCATTTTAATCCCTTCCTTCGATTTTCCATTATATTGGAATAAAATCCACACTCTATGAGGTACAAAACGATAAAAGCTCCAACCTACAAGGTACAATATGTTCTGGCTCCTGAATGGATCTCTGGCCTCATCTTTTCTGAGTCTCCTCCTTACTCACTACCTCTAGCTCCCTCCCCACACCACAGTGGGGGAACCATGACCCAGGCAGTCCCAGAGGCAGGAGAGGTGCTCACTAACCCAGTGACCATAGAAGTGACACCCACAACTGCAGCGACATTGTAAGCAGCAAAGCACCAGCAACCTCAAGGCACAAATAGCACAATGAAGGCACTAACAACACCTCTAGCAGAGACAGCAGAGGGTGGAAAATGCAGGCTCTCAAGTAGAACCAGAAGCAGCTCAGAATCAAAGTAAAGAAAGCCTTACCCAAAAGAAAGATGTTTGCTACTACAAATATGCTAGCAGAGGAAGAACTCATCAAGCACCGTGAAAAAATACAATAAAACAGTATCACCAAAAAGAAAATGACAGTTCTTCAGAAACCAAACTTGAAGTCATGGAAGATTGTGATCTAACCGACAGAGAATTCAAAATAACTGTCCTGAAGAAACTCAATGAGTTACACGAAAACTCAGAAAGACAGTTCAATGAGCTCAGGAAAAAAATTAATGAACAGAAGGAGTACATCACCAAAGAGACTGAAACTCTAAAAAAGAACCTAACAGAAATTCTGGAGCTGAAGAACACAATAAATGAAATGAAGAATTAAGTAGAAAGCATTGGAAATGGAGTAAACTATATAGAAGAGAGAATTAGTGAGTTCAAAGATAGAAATCTAGAAATGATTTGGGTGGAAGAAGAGAGAAAAGTAAGATTTTTTAAAAATAGAGAAATTCTACAAGATGTGACTCAATTAGGAAAAGACACATAAGGATAATGGGTATTTCAGGAGAAGAGAGGAAGAAGGGAGGAGAGAGCTTATTTAAAGAAATAATAGCTGAAAACTTCCCAAACCTGGGGGAGGAACTGGATATACAAGTAACTGAAGCTAATAGAACACCTAATTATCTCAACACAAAATGACCTTCTCCAAGGCACATTATATTAAAACTGTCAAAAGTCAATGACAAAGAATGATAGTAAGGGTAGCCAGAGAGAAAAAATACTAATCTACAGAGGAACCACATTAGGTTGTGGGCAGATTTCTCAGCAGAAACTCTACAGGCCAGGAGAGAGTGGAATGAAATATTCAGAATATTGAAAGATAAAACTGTCAGCCAAGAATACTCTATACAGCAAAGTTATCTTTCAAATATGAAGGAGAAATAAAGGCTTTCCTAGACAAACAAGGGCTGGGGAAGTTCATTGCTATGAGATCTTCCTTAAAAAATCTTGAAAATAACTATCCTACCTGAAACAAAAAGCAAAGGTATACAAAGCTTTAAGCAAGGTCATCTGTCTGACAAATCGACAGATAGAATAAAAAAATTGTAACTCTATACCAAAATAGGTTAGTAAATGCTTAATTATAACATAAAGGCTAAAGGGAAAGAAATCATTAAAAATGACTATAACCACTTCAATTCGGTAATGAACTCACAATATAAAAAGGAATAATTTGTGACAACAAAAACATAGATGGGGAAGAGGAAAAGGATGGAACCTGTATAGGCTAATGGAAGTAAGATGGATCTCAGCAAAAACAAGCACTATCTCTTCTATGAGATCTTTTATACAAACCTCATGGTAACCACACACAAAAAATTCAGAGCAGAGCCACAAAACATAAAAAAGAAGAAACTGAGACACACATCACAGTAAAGCAGACAGAATCACAAGGAAAAAGAAATAATGGAAATATAAAACAATCAGAAAACAAAAGAAAATGGCAATATTAAGTCCTCATATATCAATAATCATCCTAAATGTAAATGGATTGACTTCACCAATCAAGAGACATAGAGTGGCTTGATGGATTAAAAAATAAAGCCCAAAGGGGCCAGACCAATGGTGTAGTAGTTAAGTTTGTGCGTTCTGCTTCAGTGGTCCAGGGTTCACCAGTTTAGATCCCAGACATGGACCTAACACTGCTTATCAACCTATGCTGTGGCAGGTGTCCCATGTATAAAATAGAGGAAGATGGGCAAGGATGTTAGCTCAGGGCCAATCTTCCTCAGCAAAAAAGTGGAGGATTGGCAGCAGATGTTAGCTCATGGCTGATCTTCCTCAAAAAAAAAAAAAATAAAATAAAATAAAATAAGATAAAAAATAAAACCCAAAAATATACTGCCACTAGGAGACCCATCACAGCTCTAAAGACAAACATAGGCTCAAAATGAGGAGATGGAGGATGACACTCCAAACAGAGGGCAACTAAAAGAAAGCAGGTATAGCCATACTTATTTCAGACAAAATAGACTTCAAGCCAAAAAAGATAACAAGAGACAAAGATGGGTATTATATAATGATAAGGGTACATCCACCATGTAGACATAACCTTTATTAATATATATGCATCTAACATAGGAGCACCAAAGTATATAAAGCAACAGACCTAGAGGGAGAAATCGACGGTAACATGATAATATAGAGAACTTTAATACCCCACTTACATCAATGGATAAATCATCCAGAAAGAGTCAACAAGGAAACATTGGCCTTAAATGAAGCCTTAGACGAGATGAACTTGGGATGTTGGGAAACAAAACAAGTCTCAATAAATTTAAGATTTAAATCATATCAGACATCTTTTCCAACCACAGTGGTATTAGACTAGAAATCAACCACAAGAAGAAAGCTGGAAAAGTCACAAATGTGTGGAGACTAAACAACATGATACTGAACAACTATTAGATAAATGAATAAATCAAAGGAGAAATCAAAAAATACCTGGAGACAATTGAAAATAAGAACACAACATACCCAAATCTATGGGATGCAGCAAAAGTGGTACTAAGAGAGAACTTCATAGCAATACAGGCCTACCTCCAGAAACAAGAAAAAAATCTCAAATAAATAATATAACACTATACCTAAAAAAACTAAAGAAGAAGGAACAAAGCCCAAAGTCAGTAGAAGGAGGGAAATAAAAATCATAGCAGAGATAAACAAAATAAAGACTAAAAAGACAATAGAAAAGATCAATGAAACTAAGAGCTTGTTCTTTGAAAAGATAAACACAATTGACAAACCCTTAGCTAGACTCACTAAGAAAAAAAGAGAGAAGGCTCAAATAAATAAAATAAAAAATGAAAGAGGAGAAAATATGATAGATGCCACAGAAATAAAAAGGATTATGAGAAAATACTATGAAAAGCTAAATGCCAACAAATTGGATAACCTAGAAGAAATGGATAAATTCTTAGAATCATACAACCTCCCAAAACTAAATCAAGAAGAAATATAGAATCTGAATAGATCAATCACTAGTAAAGAGATTGAAACAGTAATCAAAAACCTTCGAAAAAACAAAAAATCTAGGACCAGACTGCTTCTCTAGTGAAATCTACCAAACATTCAAAGAAGATTTAATACCTATCCTCCTCAAACTACTCCAAAGAATTGAAGAAGATGGAATGCTTCCTAACTCATTCTATGAGGCCAAAATTACCCTAATACTAAAACCAGGCAAGGACAGCACAAAGAAGGAAAATTATAGGCCAATATCGCTAATGAACAGAGATATAAAAATTCTCAGTGACAAATTAGCAAATTGAATAAAACGATGCTTTAAAAGGATCATACACCACAATCAAGTAGGATTTATTCCAGGGATTCAGGGATGATTCAACATCTACAAATCAATTGATGTGATACACCACATTAACAAAGTGAAGAATGAAAATCACATGATCATCTCACTAGATGCAGAGAAAGCATTTGACAAAATTCAACATCCATTTATGATAAAACCTTTCAATAAAATGGTGTAGAAGGAAAGTACCTCAACATAACAAAGGCCATATATGACAGACTCACAGCTGACATCATACTCAATGGTGAAAAACTGAAAGCTATCCCTCTAAGAACAGGAACAAGACAAGGGTACCCACTCTCACCACTCTTATCCAAGATGATATTGGAAGTCCTAGCCAGAGCAATTAGGCAAGAAAAAGAAATAAAAGATATCCAGGTTGGAAAGGAAGAAGTAAAACTGTCACTATTTGTGGATGACATGATTGTATGTATAGAAAAGCCTAAAGAATCCACCAAAAAACTATTGGAAATAATTAATGAATACAGTAAAGGTGCAAGATACAAACTCAACATACAAAAATCAGTTATGTTTCTATACACTAACAATAAATTAGCAGAAAGAGAAGTCAAGAATCCCATTTACAATTGCAACAAAAAGAATAAAATACCTAGGTATTTTATTGGTTAGAATAAATATAACCAAGGAGGTGAAAGACCTGTACACTGAAAATAATAAGGTATGGTTGAAAAAAATTGAAGAACACATAAATAAATGGAAATATATTTTGTGTTCATGGATTGGAAGAATAAACCTAGATAAGTTGTCCACGTTACCTAGATAAACCTACAGCTTCAATGGACTCCAAATCAGAATCCAAATGACTTTTTTCATGGAAATAGAATAAAGTATCCTAAAATTTATATGGAACAACAAAGACCCCGAATAGCCAAAGCATTCCTGAGAAAGAAGAACAAAGATGGAGGTATCACACTCCCTGATTTCAAACAATACTACAAAGCTATAGTAATCAAAATAGCATGGTGCTGGCAGATAAATAGACACTCAGATCAATGTAACAGAATTGAGAGCCCAGAAATAAACCCACACATCTATGAACAGCTAATTTTTTATAAAGAGCCCAAGAACATACAATGGAGAGAAGAAAGTCTCTTTGATAAATGGTGTTGGGAAAACTGGACAGCCACATGCAAAAGAATGAAAGTAGACCCTTATCTTACACCATACAGAAAAATCAACTCAAAATGGATTAATGACTTGAATGTAAGACCTGAAACCATAAAACTCCTAGAAGAAAAGATAGGCAGTATGCTTTTTGAGATCAATTTTAGCAGTATCTTTTTAAATATCATGTATCCTCAGGCAAGGGGAACAAAAGAAAAAGTAGACAAATGGGGACTGCATCAAACTAAAAAGCTTCTGCATGGCAAAGGAAACCATGAACAAAATGAAAAGACAGCCTACCAATTGGGAGAAGATATTTGCAAATCATATATCTGATAATAGGTTAATACCCAAAATATATAAAGAACTCATACAACTCAACCAAAATCCCAATCAGAACATGGGCAGAGGACTCGAACAGACATTTTTCCAAAGAAGATATACAGATGGCCAACAGGCACATGAAATGTTCAACATTACTAATTATTAGGGAAACGCAAATCAAAACTACAATGAAATATCATCTCATGCCCTTCAGAATGGCTATTATTAAAAAGCCAAGAAATAAGTTTTGGAGAGGATGTGGAGAAAAGGAAACCATTGTACACTGCTGTGTAAATGTAAATTTGCAATGTACATTTGTGTAGCCACTATAGAGATTCTTCAAAAAATTAAAAATAGAAATACTATATTCCACTTCTGGGTGTTTATCCAAAAAACACAAAAACACTAATTTGAAAAGATGTATCCTCCCCTGTGTTCATTGCAGCGTTACTGACAATGGCAAAACTTGGAAGCAATCCCAGTGCCCATCAATGGATGAATGGATAAAGAAGGTGTGGTATATATATATATATATATATGTATATGCATACACACACACACAATGGAATACTACTCAGCCATAAAAAAGATGAAATTGCCATTTGTGACAACATAGATGGACCTTGAGGGTATTATGCTAAGTGAAATAAGATGGAGAAAGTCAATTATCATATGATTTCAGTCAGATGGGCGATAAACACACATATAGATACAGAAAACTGATTGGTAGTTACCAGAAGGGAAGGGGGTGGGGGAGGGCAAACGTGGTAAAAAAGCACATGTATATGGTGACATATGACAACTAGAATTTTGGTGGTGAACACAATGCAGTCTATACAGAAGTTGAAATATAATCACGTACACCTGTAATTTCTATAATATTATAAACCAATGTTACTTCAACAAAAAGTAATAATAAATAAATAAAAGAGAAAATAGGTTGCATTCAAAATGAAAGGAAAATGAGAAACTGTAGATTTTTTTTTTAATCAATAGGAACATGTTCTCAAAATAATGCTTAAAATTTCAGTTAAGCTAGCATTTCAAGATTTTGATGAGATCACTCGCATTCCTTAATGTTAAATGGTAGATTCAGTATTCCAAATATTCTAACTTTGGACAATAGTGTTAAATTTATGAAAAATAGTGAAAACTGCCAGCACTTCTCAGTAGATTCCCATATCTATCTTGAGTCTGCTCTGCCTTGGCAATTTTTTTTTTTTAAGATTGGCATGTGAACTAACATCTGTTGCCAATCTTTTTTTTCCCCTTCTTTTTTTCCCCAAAGCCCTCCAGTACATAGTTGTATACTGTAGTTTTTGTCCTTCTGGTTGTGCTGTGTGGGACACCCCCTCAGCATGGCCTGATGAGCTGTGTTGTGTCCATACCCAGGAGCTGAACTGGTGAAACCCTGGGCTGCCGAAGCAGAGTGTGTGAACTTAACCACTCGGCCACGGGCATGGGGCCGGCCCAATTTTTAAATCTCTAAATGTCCTAATGTACTATACTGATATGTTCCATAAAATAAAGCTCTGCCCACATATAGAAGAAATTAATCAGATCAGAGTTACAAATGTAATGAAATAAATGAGATCACAAGCTGGAAAGGTTTTGGCTCTGTTTTATTGGTTCAGACAAGAAGCTGACACTCTTTAGCTAATGAGAATCTGGAGAGAAGAGATACGAACAGTTAGGAGAGAAGTATCGCAGGATGGTGGGTGTGCAGACAAAGATGGGTGATTGTTCATTTTCCTGGATGACAGCTACCTTGTTAAGCTGGCTTTTATAAAGTGCACTGATGGCTTTATCTCCATCAGCATCAGGAACAATTACTGAGTACCTTTTTTTTTTTTTTAAAGATTTTACTTTTCCTTTTTCTCCCCAAAGCCCCCGGTACATAGTTGTGTATTTTCAGTTGTGGGTCCTTCCAGCTCTGGCATGTAGGACACCACCTCAGCATGGCCGGATGAGCGGTGCCATGTCCACACTCAGGATTGGAACCAGTGAAACCCCTGGCTGCCAAAGCGGGATGCGTGAACCCAACCACTCAGCCACAGGCCGGCCCCCGCTGAGTACTTTTAACGAGTGAGTTACGTAGTGTTATATCTTAAGCTTGCTGGAGATGTAGCAATGAATTAGACCAACAAGCTCTCTGCTCTTCTGAAGCTTACCCTCTACTGGACTGAATAAACAAAGTCTCAAGATAGATTCTTATGTAATGTGTTAAAACTTGTGCTAGAAAGACTCTTTTATTAGAAATAACACATTGGTTTAATCACATATATCAGTGTGACTTTACTTCTCTGATTCTTTCCATAGGAACAACTGTCTGAAAAAAGGTTTGGATGGTGGGAGGAGTGGAGAGAGAGCATAATGGCACTCAGGATCTTAGCCTTGACAAAGAGACAACACCAGCTATAAAACAGGTGCCAGAAAGAGAAACTAGAGGATCCTTAATTAAAGCTGTGGCCATTGCTGAGTTTTCCGTGTTGGCCTTTTCTACAGTATTTTTGCATTGATCTGGTGCTGACTGGGTCATAATGACATTAACCTGAGACTTTTTTCCAGAGTTGACTAGCCTGACCCATTGCTTCAATGTCATATAAGCAGCACTCATAATACCTACTTTAGCTATAAAAATAACACCTGGCCCATGCCAACCCACCTCTCCTTCCCTGAGATGTTCACAGAAGCCTGTGCGTGGAGTGGGTCTGAGAAGCTGTCTTGCCTGCATAACTTGGTTTAAGTACAATAAAAGGAACACTACAATCTTATGTAATAGTAACGCCTAAGAAATGTTTTCTTCTTAAATTCACTCTGTCATGTTTAATTTGGGTTTAATTGACTGTCACGATCCACTTTAGTTACCACACTTCAGGTCAAGATGTATAAATGGGAGTGAATCAAAAAGCTGGTATGACTTGAGAAGTATCTAATCAATTGTCTTGTACACTATAGAGATTAGAAGCTCATTATGCCAAAAGCACATTTACTGGTTGGAGAGAAAGGAATGATGTTTTAGCTTTCTTCACTCATCTATTTGATGCACATAAAGTATTTGACAATGTTAAGCTTTTGACCTTTAACTTCATGACTTTGGAAACAAAGGGAATGTGTTTTTCTGCAGTTTCTATATGGACTTAGGGTTTTGATTAAATATTTCTCAAGTTATGTCTAACCAATAGAAGTATAACTTTAGGTTATAGAATTATAGAGACATACTAGCATATTCACCATTATTAAAAGCAATAATCATTAAAACATGCTATGACGCTTATTTAAAATTGGGAAGCAAGATGCCGTAAAACGCTCAAAGAACAAGGACAGATTTTTTGTGTATATTTGTTTGTGCATGCATTTTTTCCTAGTATTACACATATAAAATATTTTCATCTAAATAAGATTGTATCATGCATGGCATTCTAGACGTTTAGTTATGAAGTCATTCATAATGCTTATCTATCTTAGTTTAATGAATCTATATCCATTAAAAATATTTATATATTTAAAGATTTAAAGAACCCTAAAACAAACGTACTTCTCAACTCAAGAAACATCAATATCTTTTAAGCCCCCTGTGGGTCTCCCACTCCAAATCATGTCCTTTTTCTAATGCTGAAGGCTGATCACTGTTTTGAATTTTGTGTTATACGCATACATTTTGTTATAACTTTAGTGTATATGTTTGTATGCCTATTATTTATTTATTTTTAAAATTTTAAATAATTTGTATCATTCTGTTTGTGTTTTTCTGCAGCTTGCTTTTTTCACTCAGTATTATGGTTTGGGATTCAATGACAGGCCTTTATAACCCAACCTCATTCAGTCACCAGATGCTGGCTGCCCCAGGAAGATCGTCACCTTGGGCAAAGGGGCCTTCTGTGGCTGAGGCTGACCCCGAAGGAACTGATAGCCAATCTTTATTGAAAATTTTATAGTTTCTTATAATGGATTTTATTCATTAATTTTGATTTTTAAAGTATTTCATTAAAAAATGATTTGTCGTGATTACTGAGTTTTTGGTGACCCCTTAAATTTTGCACCAGAGGCAAGTGCCCCCACCTGCCTGATTTACCTCAATCTAATCCTGGCCCTGACAGCTGGTGCAAGTTGTCTGATGACCCAATCTCTGCAGCTAAACAGAAAGTACTTCCTCCAACAGGGTTCTGGGCACTGTGTCTTGGTTTCTACCACAAGAAGTGACATTCCTAGTGGTGGAATCTAGTAAATTGCACACTTCTAATATTTACTATTAGTAGTTAATAAATAGGTAATATTTATTTTCTCTAAGCACTTTAAAGATATTATTCTCTTAATTTTTGGCTTCTGTCATTGTTATTGAGAAAGGTGGTCTAAGTATTATTTTTAGAAGTTTGTATTTTCTCTCTGCATGCTTTTATGATCTTCTCTTCATTGTCCTGAAATTTGATTTTGGTATATCTAGGTATGGTTTCCTTTATATTTATCCTTCTTGATCAGTTTTTTGCCAGTGGATTTAATCTCAGCCATTATCTTTTCCAGTATTGCCTTTTTCCCATTCTTTGTTTTTGTCTTTTCTGGAATTGCAATTGTATATGTGTTAGAACTTATTCTCTTTTAGGTTGCTTACCACTCTTTCATATTCTTTTATATTTTTGTATCTTTGGGCTACATTCTGAGTAACTGAGTTTTAGATCTATTTTGCAGTTAATTAATTTTTATTAGTTATCCTACAAACAACTGAGTTTTAAATTCCAATAATTATATTTTTGTTTCTGGAGGATCTCTTGGTACATTGTTAAATATGCCTGGGCATCTTTGATAGCATATTATTTCTTGCTCATTGTTTTGGATTCTAGGTTTTATTTCTCTAAACGTATTAAATATACTCATTTTATATTCTTCATCTGAATATCGCAATGTCTAAAATCTTGAGAGTTCTAAATTTGTTTTATGCTATTTCTGGCAACTCTTTCTCGATAAATTAGTTATTTGTGTACCTGGTAAATTAATCAGGTGAACTTGATCTTTGGGGATCTTGAGGAGACTGGATGAAGATTCTATTCTTTAGAGAAGGTTTGATTTATTCCTGTCAGAGGCAAGGGGCACCTATCAAACTGGGAGAACTTAAGTTTAGCTTCTCATATTGAATTTTTCTTGAGTCTTTCTGCAGTTTAATTTTTTATATATGTATGTTAAAATAATTTCAAAATTATATGAAAGTTGCAAGATCTGTGTGTCTTTCACTAAGGTTTCCTGAATTTTTAACATTTTTCTGCATTTGTTCTCTCGCTATCATCTCTCTATCTTATTAACCATTTTCAGAACCATTTGGAAACAAGTTTCAGACATGTTGTGCCATCACTCATGAATTATTCAGTGTGTACTTCCCAAGAACAAGGGCCCTCTCCAACATTACCATCATACAACTGTCCAAAAAGGAAATAACCACTGATGCAACAATACAGTCTAATCCACAGACCTCACTGAAATTTTGCTACTTGTATCAATAGCTTTTTTTTTTTTTTTTTTGCTGGTTCAGGATCCATTTCAGGAGAAAACATTGCATTTCCCTGAGTTTTATTTCAATCTGGAACGGTTCCTCAGCCTTTCCCTTTTGTGAGTTTGATTGTTTCTTCTAATTTCTACTCATTGTTCACATTTGGGCCTGTTCTTCCACATAGAATAATTAAAATCTCCATGTACTGAAAGGAAAATCTTCTGCCTTCTTAAATATCCTCTTCTTCAGGCTAAATATTCTTAATTGCTTCAATTGTGTCTAATATGTCATCATTTTCTAGTTTGATTCTCCATCTTTTAAAATATATATTCCAGTTGTTCAAAAATACTCTGGACTAGGCTTCTGATTAGAATGAGCAAAGATAATTTTGTAGATTAGACATGGATTTGCCACCAAAACTTTAGAGAATTTTGTGGCAATGAGAGACCAAAAATGATTGTAGGAAGACTGCTGGCATAAGAGTGTTGCCTCTTTGCTGTCGTAGGCTGGTTTTGTCCTTTTTAGTCCAATCTCAGACAAAGAAAGCATTGAAATTAGTTGGATTAGGGTGATGGAATAACAAGGACGTCTTCCAATCTTCTTCATTTTAGTCCATACGCTTATATGTTTTATGTAGTGATAATTATGTTGCATATTCCAACGTAGTCTGTTCTTTTCAATTAACATTATTTCATAATCCTTTGCCCCATTGCTATATGGTGTTCCTAAGTACTTCAATCTTTCATAACATTCCATAAAACTAGTTTGTCATAATTTACCTAATATATCCATATTACTCTGTATAGTTGTGCATGATTTTATAATTTTCTACCATTATGTATAATTTTGGGGAAGAAACCCTTCAATGAGACGTTTTTTTCTCATTAAAAAAAATTTTTCCTTAAAACATATTTTCAGGAATGGTGTTGTTGTGTCAAAACAGAAACGTTTTTACAGTTCATGTAATTAGTTTCCTGAGGACTTGGGGCCAATTACAATCCCATCAGAAAAGAATGAGTGTACAAACTTCACAAGAAGTTCACGAAGTCAGATTTTATTCGTATATTTTTATGATATGATCTTCTAGATCTTTTCAAAGAACTATGGTAACCATTATGGTTTTTTTGTTCTTTCTGAGTAAACTGTGTTAATGCCAGTCAAGTAGTACATTTTCTGCTTCTAAGATTCAAATGTATGGATGGTCATATACAAAATCTGTGATAAACTATGATGACCAAACTTATTTGTATTGTCAGCCTTTGCTACGATAATAATAATAATAAAACTCAATAGCTTACAACACCAAGCATTTGTTTCTTGCTCAGGGGTATGTAGAGCAGTTTTTGGGAAGCTCTGTCTGGTTACGCTGTGTTTGGATGCACATATATTCTCATTCTCAGATCCAGGAAGAAGGACTTATCCCTGTCTAGGACGTGCAATTTGTGTTGCAAAGGGAAGAACTGCAGGAGACCAAGCCAAAATGAGCAGTTCATTTTAAAGCTTCTGCCTGTGATTGGCACAATATCACTTCTGCGCATATTCCATTGGCCCTGGCAAGTCAGAGAGCCAAGCTTGATAGTGGAATGGGGAGATATACTCTACCTACAGATATGTAACTCAAGTTACATTGCTGTGGATATGGATATATGATAATCCTCATAGGAAGTAAAAAGATAGTTGGGAATAATCCCCGAAGCATTCTTTGCTTACATGATACTCATTCCCTATGTGTTTCCTATCATAGAAATTAACAAATTTTATTGATATTACTTATGTTATAATTATTTCTTCATGAAGAATTCAAGTTCCTCAAGGGCAGAAATTATGCTTTACTTACATTTTATATATCCCTAGTAGCCGGGACAGAGCACAGCACATATAGGTTCTCAAAATAGGTATGTATTACTGAACGGTTTTAGTCTATGCTTCTCCTGGAATAATGATCATCTTCCATGTTCTTTGGTCTTACAACTAGAAAAAGGTAATACGAGTTAATATTTTCCAAAATTACTAGACTCCCTGATGTCCCTTTTTTAATGTAAGAAAAGATTACTACTCATATTTATTTTTAAATTCATTTCAGGACTGCAGGAGAAAGAACAGGCTTTTCATTTGTATTAGATAACAGTATGAGGAGCATATTAGCACTGCTCTCATTCAAAAGCCCAGAGCATATTAAACTGCACTCTCTCAACTCAATAGAAGCCCTCTGATCAAGCCAGGCTTTGCTTGAGAAGAAGCAAAATGTATAACAGGCTGACTTCTCTACTCTCAGAGAGAGAAATTAAACGGTTGCCTGCTGAAGAAAGGAAAATTTCTTAGGAAATTATGAAAAAAAAAGTTTGGAATCTGGTGTAGAGCCCAAAGTACACATTGTCACCACTGAAAAGATGACTTGAGGTGGTTGGGAAGTTGAGGAGGGGAAGGAAAATCTTAAAAGGCAAAACAGCTTCTAAAGGGAACACTTACAGTCAAGGCCAATTTATCCATAGAGCAGAGAAGGAACAGTGCCTAGGGCCCATGATACTTACAGTGGCCCATGAAAGTGAAAGAAATTTTAATATCTTTTCAATCTGAAGAAAAAATTAAAATAATAAGCATATAATAATAAATCCAGTCAGGAATATATTTGTCTTTATACCAACATGGTCTTAAAATATAACTTTTAATATGTTTTATGGAGGAAGGCAAAGGTGCCCAGGGCCCACAAAAGTCATAACACAACCTCGTTTACAGTGAGCAAATCTTTCAAAGTAGGAGGGGAGGGTATAGAGTCATTGAGGGGAGTAGAGCCCTCCACAATTGTAGGCTTGGCCTCATACTCAGGGCTGTGGGTAGAATGATTTTTATCCTTTCCAGCGTTGTTTTCTTGTTAATGATAGAGCTGACTTGGGGCAAAGTTATGAAGAAAATTATTTGGGGGGCCTCCAGCCCCTCTCTTTCCCCCTCCCTCTCCCCCTACTCCTCTCCCTCTCCACACATTCTCTCACTTCCTCTCTCTCTTTTCCCTCTCTCTTTCTTTCTATCTCTACGTATGCATATATACATATATATAATCTGTTAAAAGATAAACTGAAGCATATTAAAAATTTTAAGAGTTTATTTGAGCAAAAATCCTTTCCAACTGGGCAGCACCAAACTGGAAGTGGTTAGGAGTGTTGGGCAGACAGGAACCAGAGGAATGACATCTAGAGAAAGTGGGGAAGCAAAGAAAGAAAATTAGTTGATTAATTAGAAGTTAAAGCCTGGTTGGCTGTTTGTGATTGGTTATCCTTAGTGTTTTGATTCCATAACTTCGAGGTATTTACAGGCTTAGATTTTTGTTTTCTTACATCAGCCACCATAGCATTAGAGCCACCTTACTCTAATGGCCTCCTTGCTTAACTAATTTAACAGTCTGCATGTATATACACATATACGCGTGCGTGCGCGCACACACACACATATGTACATTGCCACTCAAGCAGGTTAAAAAATATTTACTGAGTACTTACTATAATGTGTTGGTCCTTGTTCTAGCAAAGTAAGATTTATCAGTTAATAAAGAAAGAAATCTCAACAGCATCTGCCCACTGAACCAGTGGAACTCAGAATGTGGTCTGTGGGCCAGCTGATGGATTTATTCTTTTAATTTAAAATTAATTGTATGTTTCTATCTATCTATCTATATATGTTTAACAGTTAGATTTTTCATTTATTAAGAAGAATGGCCATTCATTTTCCATGGTTTTCATCACAAAGAAGATACTTGACAAATGTATTTGTGGATCATGCCCCCGTCCCATTTTTCACTTGAGGATGTGAGTGGGTGGGGAGTTAAAGAGAGAGGGTGGTGTGATGGTGTGACATAGAGGAGAAAAAGTGGTAAGAGAGAGAATGGAGAGAGAGAGAAGAAAGCATAGGAAGGAAGAGGAGGCGAAGAGAGGAAAGGAGGAAAGGAAAAAGAGAGAAGAAAGACATACAAAGGAGTAAAAAGATGCAGAGTCAAATGTGCAAGGAATAAGTGGCGTGGAGTCTCATTGCAGTGAAGATAAATATACAGTGAAATGCACACATTTTAAGTATACAGATGCATGAGTACTTTCTTTCTTGACATTTTACTATAGAAATGTGCTAAAATTCAGAAAATTTGAAAAAATTTTATGGTGAACACCAATATAACCACCACACAAATTCCACCATCAATATTTTACTTTGTTTGTCCTATATCATGTCTATTCATCTCTCCATTCCTCTAACCATCCATTAGTCCATCTTCTTTTTGGATGCATTTCAAAGAAAATTGCCATCAGGAGACTTACCCCTATTACTTAGTATAGCATTTGTTTACAGTTTTTTCTTTTGGAGTAAAATAAATATACAATCAAAAGCACAAACCTTAAGTAACAATAAGCTGAGTTTTGACAAATGCATACACCTTTAAAACACAAACATCTATTTAGATATAGAACATTTCCATCAACCCAGAAAGTTTCCTCATACCCTTTCTCAAACACTGCCCTCAACCCCTGAAGCAGCCACCATAGATTAGTTTGCCTGTTCTGGAACGTCATATGAGGAATCATACAATATGTACTTTTGGTGTAAGGCTTCTTTGACTCAGTGGATGCTTTTGAGATTCACCTATACAGTTACATGCATCCATAGTTTTTTGCATTTTTAGCTGCAGGGTAATATTCCTTTGCATAAATATATGTAGTTTATCCATTCTCCTATTGACGGATACCTAACTTATTTACAAATTGTGGCTATTATTAGTAAAGTTGCTATGGTCATTCTTGCACAAGTTTTTTTTTTTTTTTTTTTTGACATATGTTTTCTTTCTCTTGGGTGAATAATTTGGGAATAGATCATAAGGTAAGTGTAGGTTTCGTTTTATAAGAATCTAACAGTCTCTTTTCAATGGTAACATTTTACATCCCTACCAACACACACGAAGGGTCTGGTTTCTCTTCCTGCTCATCGTATTTGCTGCTGTTATTCTTTTTAGTTTCACCCATTCTGGGGGGTGTGTAGTGGATTCTCATTGTGGTCTTAGTTTTCAGTTCCCTGATGACTAATTATTTTGGGAACTTTTTCATGTGTGTTTTTGGCCATCCGTATAGCTTCTTTTCTGAAGAGTTTCTTAAATTTTTTGGCTTGTTCTTTTTATTGCGTTGTTTGTATTTTTATGATTGAGTTATAGGAGTTCTCTGTATATTCTGGACTCCAGTATTTTGTCACCTTTATCAAATGTATGTATTGTAAATGTATCTTCCAACTCTGTGGTTTGATTTTTCACTTTCTTCCAGTATCCTTTGATGAACAGGAGTTTTATGTTTTGATGAAATCTAATTTATCAATATTTTATCACAGTTATTGCTTTCTGTGTCACAAAAAAACATTTTTGTATATTTTCTTCTAAAAGTTTTAGAGTTTTAGCATTTATGTTTGGATCTACAAATCATCTCAAATTAATCTTTGTATACTGTGAGTTAGGGTGTCGAGATTTATCATTTTCTACATGACTGTCCAGTTGTACTGACACAATTTGTTGAAAAGACTTTTCTTTCCTCATTGGATTGTGACTTTGATACTTTTGTTAGGAATCAGCTGACTGTATAAACGCAGGTTTACTTTCGGACTCTCCCTTCTGTTCTGTTGGGCCATTTGTTGATGCTCATGTCAGTTATTGCATTGTTTGACTATTGTGGCTTCACAGCAAGTCAGGAGCATAAGTCAGCCAACATTTTCAAAATGGTTTGGAATAGTATAAGTACTTTGAACTTCTATAAAATTTTTAAATTAGCTTGCTAATTTCTAAAAGAAAAAGCCCTGTCAGTTTTGATTGGGATTGCATTGAACATAATATCAATTTGGTGAGAATTGACATTGACATCATTAAATATTGAGTCTTCCAGTCTATAAACATTATATATATATCTCCATTTCCTTAGATCTTTTTAAATTTATCACAGCAAATTTTTGCGGTATTCAACGCAGATGTTTTGCATGTCTTTTGTGAAATTTATTCCTATTGTTATGTTGCCACTATTGTAAATGTAATCACTTTATTAATTTCATTTTCAATTATTTGATGCTAGTATGCAAATATACAATTAATTCTTGTGTATTAACCTTGTAGCCTGTGTTCTTGCTGAACACATTTTCTTTTATTTTAACACATTTTTTATTTTATTTATTACTTTAAGTTATTTCTTTGTGTTTCCCTTAGAATTTTTTATAAAAACAATCAAGTCATCTATAAATGAAAAGTTTTACTAATTCTCCTTTCTAATTTTTGATGTCCTTTGTTTCTTTTTATTGCAATGCCTAAAGCTTTCAGAAAAATATGGAATAAAAGTGGTGAGAGTGGCATGTGTTATGGTCCCTGATCTGTGGGAGGTCACATTAAATATTTCATTATCAAGTATGATAATCTCTGTAGGAGTTTCAAAAATTCCCTTGATTAGTTTGAAGAATTTACCTTCTATCTTTAGTTTTCTGAGAATTCTCATCGTGAATGGTTTTTGAATTTGGTCAAAAGCTTTTGAGCATCTTTTGAGATCATAGGTTTTGTCTTTATTCTACTAAAATGGTGAATTAAATTGATTTTTGAATGTTAAAACAAACTTACCTTTCTGATGACAGTGTATTATATTTTTTACATGGTATTGGATTCTATCTGATGATAAGTTAAGGAGTTTTTTCCATTTATATTCATGAGAGAGATTTTATATTCATGAAAGTCTGCAACTTTTTTGTCTTGTAATGTCTTTATCATGATTTGGTATTAGGGTTATGCAGCCCTCATAAAATGAGTCAGAAAGACTTTTTGAAAGGAACATTTTGCATAATATTTGTTTTATTTGTTCCTTAAATCATTGATTTAATTTCCTGTAAAATCATCTAGGCCAGCAAATTTATGAATGGGAGTGTTCTTGATAGAAATTTAATTTCTGTCTTTAATAGATATAGGACATGCAAAGCCTATGTTTAATCTTTTGGTAAGTTTTATTTTTAAAGGAATTTGACACAAGATGAATTTGTTGGCATAAAGCTCTTAATAATGTTCCTTCATTATTCTTTAATATCTATAGGGTCTCTAGTAATAGCCAACTTTTTATTCTTAAGATTGATAATTTTTATTTTCTCTCCTTTTTTTGTTGATCAACTTTGCTAGTAATTTGTCAGCGTTATCAATTTTTTTAAAAGAACCAATTTTTGCCTTTGTTTTCTCCATTATCTGTATTGTTGATTTCTGCTCCTTTCTCCTATTTAGTTTGTGTTTAGTTTTCTCATATTTTCTAGCTTAATTCGTGGTAACTCAGAAACATTGAATAAAAAATATATTTTCATTTTATAATACAAACATTTTAAGGTATAAGCATCCCTTTAATTATCACTGCTTTAGCTTCAACCAACAAATATTGCTATGATGTGTTTTCATTATTTCCTTTGACATTATACATGATATGTCATATATTTTTATATATATGACATGCATATTTAATCCCCAGGATGTGTACGTATGTGTATGTATATATATTTTGTTGCCATCAAGTCAATTCTGACTCCTAGCAACCCTGTGTAGAGCAGAGTAGAACCCTGCCTGGTCCTTTTGCCCTGTCCTCTCACCTTCTGGCGCTATATCAGACAATGCTCCTCTGCTATTCATAGGGTTTTCACGGCTAGTTTTTTCAGAAGTGGGTAGCCAGGTCCTCTTCCAGTCTGTCTTAGTCTGGAAGCTCTGCTGAAACCTGTCCATTGTGGGAGACCCTCCTGGTATTTGAAACGCTGGTGGCATAGCTTTCAGCATCACAACAACACAACCCCCACAGTATGACAATCAACAGTTGGGTAGTGTGGCTCCTTGACCGGGAAATGAACCTGGGCTTTGGTGGTGAGAGTGCCGAATCTTAACCACTAGACCATCAGGGCTGGCTATTTATATATATATATAAATATGTCTATTTGATTTTCTCTTGTGATTTCATCTTTGCCTTGTGGGTTATTTTAAAAAGTGTGTTATTTAGGGAGCTTTTCGCTTTTCTGTATTTCCTTTTGCTTTTTATTTCTAATTTAATTTTGTTTTGATCAGAGAATATAGTCTATAGGATTTCAATATTTTGACTTGATCATTAAGACGTAGTATGGATCATTATATGGTCTATCACGACGAGCATACCATCTGTACTTGAAGAGTGTGCATTCTGGAGTTGTTGGATGTAATGTCCTATAAATGTCTATTAGGCCAAGGAGGCTTTAAGCGTTCAGATTTACTATATTCTTATTGACATTTTTGTCTGGTGTTAAAATCTCCAGCTAGGATTGGAGATTTGTTTATTTCTTATTATAATTCTTTCAGGCTTTGTTTCATGCATTTGAAGCTCAATTATTTGGGGACATACTTATTTAGGATTGTCAAGTCTTCTTTATGAATCAGCCTCTTTATCTCTTATGTTATTCTTTGTCTTGAAAAATTGCTTGTATTAATACAGCCACTCACTCCAGCTTTCTTATGCTTACTGGTTGCATGATATATCTATTTTCTGCCTCTTACTTTATCTTATATTTCAAGTTTCTTTTAGATAACATATATCTGGCTTTTGTTTTTTCATCCATTATGACAACCTCTGCCTGATATGTTGCCATTTGTATTCCATTTTTCAATGTTGTCTTTCCTCTATTCCTCTTTTCCTTCTTTCTTTGGGTTAATCAAGTATTTCTTTTCTTTTTTTTTTAGGTTTTGGTATTACATTTACAAGTGGTCCTAGAGCAAATTAAGCCTGAACTCTTACTGGAGGCAAAAATGATAAAACTGAGGTTGTGCCACTTTGGACACATCATGAGAATGCAGAATTTTTTGGAAAAGACAATAATACTGGCAAAAGTAGAAGGCTGCAGGAAACAAGGAAGACTAAATCTGAGATGGATTGACTCCATAACTGAAGCCATAGGCATGAATCTACAGGAGCTCATTGGTGCTGTTGAGGACAGGACATTGTGGACATCACTCATTCATGGGGTCACCACGAGTTGGAGCCAACTTGATGGCATGTAACAAGAACAACTACATTTTTACTTTTCCAATGACTTTTGAGCTGTGCTTCTTTGTATTACTTTTTTAATGGTTGCCCTAGGGATTACAATATGCACTTTTAGCTCATCACATTCTACTTAAGATTAATATTGTACTACTTCTCTCAAAATGTAAGAAACTTGTAACAACATAGATCCTTTTACCCTTTACCCCATTCTTGTTAGTATTTTTGTTGTATATAATACGGTCATGCATCACTTAATGACAGGGATACATTCTGAGAAATGCATTGTTAGGTTAGGCTATTTTGTCATTGTGTGAACATCATAGAGTGTACCTACACAAACCTGGATGGTATAGCCTACTACACACCTAGGCAATATGGAACTAATCTTACAGGAAGACCTTCAAATATGTGATCTGTTGTTGACCAAAAGGTCATGATGCAGTGCATGACTGTATATCTGTAGTCACAATCAACTCTAGAATACAGTGATAACTTTTTCCTTATAAATCATACAACTTTTAAAATAATTATGAGAAGAAAAAAATCGTTTATATTTACTTATTTATCAATTCAGTGTTCCATTTTCCTTCTTGTAGATTTCCTTCCTTTAACATTTCTTATATGCCAGGTCTGCTGCTGACAAATTCACTTCTAGTTTATCTGAAAATGCATTTTATTCGCCTTAAAATGTCCTTTTTTCCCAGCTGGAGTCAAGATTTTCTCTTTTTGTTTTGGGGGAGTTTGATTTGCCTTCTTTGTAATTTTACTAAGAGTGGTTTGCTGACTTTTTATCTCCGTAAGTTTATCTTTCTTTACCAAAATTGGGGAAATAATTGGCCATTATTTCCTCAAATATTTTTTCTTCTTATTGGGAATATAATTGTGTATATGTTAGAATGGCTTGTATTATCCCTCAGGTCATTGAAGCTCTACTTGTTGTTTTAAATTCTTTTTCTATTCATTAGATTGGATAATTTCCATTAATAAGTTTTTCACATTTTCTCCTAGTGTTTTAGGGTGTTTTTGCTGAGGAAGATTCAGCCTGAGCAAATATCCGCTGCCAATCTTCCTTTTTTTTGTATGTGAGCTGCCACCACAGCATGGCCACTGACAGACAAGCGGTGTAGCTCCGTGCCTGGGAACTGAACGTGGGCTGCCAAAGTGGAGCATGCCAAACTTAACCGCTAGGCCACTGGGGATGGCCCTCTCCCAGTTTTTATTACACCTACAATCATCTATTAATTCCATCTAGTTTTTATTTCAGATGCTGTAATTTTTATTTTTATAATTTCCATTTGGTTCTTTTATATGTTTTCCATTTCTGTATTGATACATCATTTGTTTATTCCTATAAGCATATTTCCTCTATTTCTTGAACATATATATGACAATTTTAAAGTCTTTCCTTTGCTAATTCAAATGCTTGGTCACCTTGACTTCAGTTTTTATCAGCTGATTCTTTTTTTTGACTAAGCGTCCCATATTCCTGCTTCTTTGCATGTCTAATAATTTGTCATTGACTCCTTGACTTTGTAAATGATACACTGTAGAAATTCTAGGTTCTGTTACCTTCATCTAAAGATTGCCAGTTTTGTTCTGGCAGTAAACTTACTTGCCTGGACTTACAATCTAAATTCTATCTCTCATTTAGTGCTGACATCTCTGCTCAGTCCTTTCAATCTTTTATTTGTTGACTTCTTCTTGGACATTGTGAATGCAAAGATCAGGGGTCAGCCAAAATGTTTGGCAAAATTTTTGCTCATATTTTAGAGCTCTCCCTCTATAGTAACCTTCTTTCTGTGACCCCCCTATTTCAAATCTCTCTGGCAAACCTGAAATATATCCTCTCTTACTTCCCAACACGTTAAGACTGCATCTTTCTGCTTAAGTTCCAGCTGTTCCACACCAGGCAGACCGGATAGTACTTTCAGGTGAAAAGATAAATAAAAGCATTTCTTACCCAGCGCATTTCCTCTTTCAAGATTTAACCCCCTTCCATTTTTTTTCTTGCTTTTGGTGACCCTCTAGTGCCTTTAAACACTTGTCTTTTTATATATTGTCCACAGTTTATAATTGTTAAGTGTGTGTGAGTTAGTCTCCTACATGCTACTCTGTCATTACTGGAAGTGGAACCCAGTGTCTGACTGACTTTTAAACTACAAAGTTTAAGAATAATTCTTTAGCATTGAGGTGACTATTTGTAGGAAATCTTCTTAATCTCCCGTTCATTTTTTTCTCCAAAATAGCTGAATACTCTTATCTCTATATTATAAACTTAAATTTTGTGTGTATGAATTTGTGGATTTGAAAATGTGTCTCCTGAGAGGTAAAAGAAAGTTCAGAAAGAAAGAAAAGTAACAAGATATTGTTAAGAAGATTTGTCCCAAATTTTGATTGATAAAATTATTTGTTCCTTTGGGCCATAAAACATGTCTATCTATGCAAATATTCTATCCCATGGTAATTTCTTGGAAATATAGTGGTTTAGGATTCTGGAAATCTGGATTCTATGGTTGCATCTGCAATTAACTAGCTCTAAGAACTTTGTCAAGATAAGATATTTGTGCCTCAGTTTACTTTTCTATAAAAAGAAGAGATTGAACTAAAGAATCTTAAAGTCTCGGCTCACAGTCTCATAAATTTATTGATCTCATCCTTTGACTTTGTCTCTCTGGCCAGGTATCCTAGCACCATTAAATTTTTTTTTATTTTACTCTTCCTTGATGCGAATTGGGTCTTCCCTGCTCGTGTCTTATCTGGCACACCCTCCACCCGCCTCTCCCTGCTGCTTATTTGCTAGCCACCAGACTCTACTGTACTCCAACAACTGCTCTGAACTGCAGATACTATAACTTAATCTGGTGTCCGTCCTCCTCAGATGGAGGGTACCCATTTCTTCGCAGATGCCTGTTAACAATTCTAATTAATAGGATTGCTTGTTAACTAGAATGCATAACACCAACACCATAATGCCAACCTCTGCTGTTTAAGGAGGCACACTGATTTTTATCATGTAAAAGAGAATAATATCTCATCAAAATTTGGAAAAAAATACCATATATAGAATTTCAAACGTTTTACATTAAAACTATTTCATTTTCTTTTTACTTTGGAATCAGCTCTTACCTATACACAGTTGAATCTAATTTAAGATATTGCAAAATTTCACGTTTAAGGATTTTATTTTTAATATATCAATGTTTTATAGTGTTCCATAAAAAGCATTAGGACTTTCTAGGGGTCCACAACCTAAAAATATTAAGAATCCCGGGTAAGGATTAAGAAATTTCAATAGCTTTCTTAAGACAAAAATGCAGAAAAAAGTTTTTCAATTCTATTTTAAAGCTATATTTGTACATTTTAAGATAGTTGGTAGAATTTTTTTAAAAGACCTATTATGTTGACTGCAAGGAATTTTAGTAATTGAACTAAACTTTTATTAATTCAGTTGAACTTACAGTTAATTTAAGCCTCTGATGATTTTTTTTTTCCAGAAAGATTAGCTCTGAGCTAACATCTGCTGCCAATCCTGCTCTTTTTGCTGAGGAAGACTGGCCCTGAGCTAACATCCATGCCCATCTTCCTCTACTTTTTATATGTGGGACGCCTGCCGCAGCATGGTTTGATGAGTGATGTGTAGGTCTGCACCCAGAATCCAAACCGGGCGAACCACGGGCTGCAGAAGCTGAACGTGTGAACTTAATCACTCCACCACAGGGCCGGCCCCAAGCCTCTGATGATTTTTTGCCCTTTTATTAGGAGCTCAAATGTTTCTGTATTGATTGTCAATGAGTCCAGTTAGCACCCTGTTCTTATATTGATTTGCCGAAACCAAGAATAGTGCCCTGACATTTGTATTACTTATAAAGAATTGAACTTGCTGAAAACTCCCACAGAGAAACTAAATTCCTCCTAGATCCTTTAGAGATACCAGATTAGTAATGATGCCAAAGTGCTTTACCAGAAACTCTGTGGATTTACTTACTGTAAGAATGGAAATTAAAGGAGTAGAGAATTGTTGTTTAGCATACTTACCTATGTTCTGTTTTTTACATATATATTATACGTGTATATATAATATATGTATATGTTTAGTATACTTTCTATTTTCTGCTTCTAGAGAAAGACATATAATTTAGAGCAAAACTGAAAAGAAACGATGACTCCTAACTGCCGACTAAGTACCATTCCATTAACTTAAGCTTTGCTTTTCTAAACATTGTCTTATTTATCTTTCTTTTGTCAACCACCCTCTGCCCTTTTTGTAGCTACAGGCCCTATCTCCTATTTTCTGAGTTTTAATTATCTTACTTATATTTTCATATTATTCTGAACTGTAGATGTATCCAGCCCTTACCTTTTTCCAGTCTACACTATCCTTCCTATCATTTGAAGAAACCATGACATCTTCAATCTATATTCTATAGGGCTCGAGGAGGTAAGTAACATGGGTTATTTTGCTTAGCTATTCCAAATCAACCTACCAAGCACGAATGGCTCTTTATTCCTTGTAAGTCTTACTATGTAATTTTTTTAAATCCTTAAATATGTTTCATGTAATCTTAAAAAGGCAATTTGCTGATAGTCTCCTGTACTTTGTTATCTCATTGGTTGTTATTTTTAATCAATCCTTTCTCAATAGCTACTTAAATTTATAAATATTTATCCTTCAAAGGACAAAATATCAGTATAACACATTTCTATTGGTAGTTTGGCTACTTTGATAGAACTGGTATGAGTTATTCCTTCATTAGTTTAAGCATTTAACCATCTACTACAAGCAAATATCTTACTAGACAGAGGATACAAAAATGCATACACACAGTCTTGACCCTCAAGTAGAAGAATGCATAAATAATAAGGTATATACTATGAATGACCAGATGTCTTGTTTTGCTTGAGTCACTGGCAGTTTATACCTGTTTCCTCATCTACTTATTTACAGTTCCCCTTATACTCTTAGAAGTATCCTTGTTTGGACAATAAATTATGTAGTCATCTATTATATTTGAACTTAAACAACCCTGACTATTTTCTAAATGAAACTTGAATATATAAACTTTTAACAATGTAATTGAAATAGTCAAAATATCTGCCCACAATATTTGACTTTATTAATGAATTATGAATTCATGTTTAAGATTATGTATATATAATGTGCTAATTTAGAATTTTATCGATTTTCACATTTCATTAATCAAGTTTTGTTTAAACTATCCACATAGGTATTTAACATTTGTACTTTTATCTTCATTGGAGGTTTTTTCAGTCATCTAACATAATTTTTCAAAGCGTACCTATAAATTAATGAGATACATCATTTTGGGGGTAATTTATACCTGTGATATGAATTTTAACCTTTCGTATAAGACAGGGACAATTCACCCCCATTTACTATATAGATATATATTTGAGATCTTCATACAACCACCTATTCTACTGGTATTAAAAGGTAAATTTTTTTTTTAAAGGGTAAATTTAAGGCTTTTTGTAACTTCAAATATTTTCAATTGCAATGTGTTACCCCCAGGAATCATTATTAATTCTGAGTAAAATTTCTTTCTCTTCTTTTTCCCCCAATCAAATGATCTAGAAATACTCTAAATTGGAATCATTTGAGGTGTTTCAAACTAGTGTGTCCTCACCAAAGAATACTTTGTCATTTAAAATAAAGAACTGAGTGTTACCCAGAAATGAAACACTTTTTTAAGGACTTAAATACAAACTGACATTTTCTCTTCTAAGGATTAATTTATGTAAAAATCTGGTCAAGTGTTTGGGCATATGTGAAAATTAGAAAAGTGTGGTAGATTTTATAATGGGGGACTATATGAAATTTGAGGGGAGAGTAATGGAAAGAACTCAGTCTTGAAGTTTCAACAGGCAGATGAGGAAAGAAGAGAGAGTGTTCCAAGAAAAGAGAAGAACAAGGAAAGTGAGAGAAAAATGGTGCTTCAGGGAGCTGTCAATGACTAGAGCCTGGGAATCATGTGGAGAAAAGGTGGGAGGCAGGCCTAGGGGCACTCAACCCAGGTATGGTTTACAGCAGCCAGGTCTTCCAAACCTCAAATTGAGAATGTGATCAGATAACAGATGCTTTTTGATTTGTGAATTTATTTACTAGAAAATTCAGAAAACGCATAGATTTTAAGCCATAATTTATTATACATTTAACAAATTGCTTTCATTAAAGAGATGAAATCTTTATGATATTAGTCTATTGGAGGCGTGGGTCATCACTGCTGTAGCTCAAACCACTGACTTCAACCAAAGACAGAATGTGAAGTCACTTTGAACTTGAAAAGCAAAATGTAAAATCATTTTGCACATGTATAATTGTTAGCATACATCATGGGGAATGTTAAGAGACTTTTCACCTAATGTCCTTCTAAGAAGTGCCAGTTTACAATCAGCGGTAGAGCGTATGTAGAGGAGAGATGACAAGTAATTTAAAAAAATTCTTGCACGGAGAGTTGAAATTAGGCAACATGAAAAGAACAAGCAGAAGAAATACTAGAAATGCCTACTAAAACTTATTTCAGATAGGGAACTGCTCTAGACTTCTGGAAAATGCTAGTGGCTAATATAGAACAACTCAGTATGCCACAGCCCAGGACAGGAGCAGTTCTCTTTGGAAAAAGTCTCGAACTCAATCAGTGCATATATTTACTGGGAATACACATGGCTCAGAGCTCCATGGGGTGTTATATCAGGAAGAACAGATATTGTCGTCCTTGCCCACATTACAAAGACAGTGTTCCAAGAAATAGTTGACTGAGAAGTTTCAGGTTCTTATTATGACATTTTTAGATCATAAAAGTTAACATGTGGTTACTATAAAAATACAGACAAAAATCTAAAGTACAAAATAGAAAGTAGAAATCAACATAATCCCATGACCCAGAGATATGAGTATTTTATTCCCCCAAGCTTTCAATATAATAAATAATTTCCAAACTAATAGTGAAATCTTGAGTTCTTTACCTGTGAGACCCACTAAGGTAAATAGATATGAAAAGAAACCAGAGGCTTCTTATAAAATGTAGCTTTCCTTTATTCAGTATTTGGAGCAAACCTATACAAGTAATAGGCACTTCCCTTCTAATATCTCTATCACTGCCCTAGAATCTGTCACATATACTTTTTGTTGTTGTTATAAATGGAGAAAGAGTAAAGGCTTGATGTGGGAAAAACAGGCTGGAGGAGAAAGACTGAAAGATGGAATGGGTGGCATTGATGCAATCGCCTCATGGTGAAGTATGATGCAACCAAGCCAGAGCAACTTCATATGACTTTGGAAACAAGCAGAGCTCTTTGGGGCCAGGTGAAGAAGGCTCTCCCTGAAGCAGGCAGCCACTCAATCTGCCACAACTCAATTATATACCTATGGCATGAGGTAGGAAGTAATGGATGCATCTGGAGACAGCATCCTGGTGAGGATATTGGTGTTTTCCTAACAGGCAGTGGTAGCTATAGGGCACCTCCAAACGGCTTTGCAAGAAGCACATGTGGACAAATTGGAGCTGTCACAGGAGTAGAATAGGATAGATGTATGTGAGACTGTAGCTGATCAGCTGGATTATGAGCTTGTTCCCCTTTGGGAAATGCTTTGAATCAGAGCCATTTTCTTGTCAACAAGCTGGACATCAAGGGTTGGGGTTTTTTTTTCTATTTAATATTATATTTAAAAATATAATAATATCTCTATTTTATTGCCCTTGGCTCTATAAATATTGATTTCTTGGAGCATATTTTCTACTTGAGTCACCAACTGTAAGTACCTAATTAATGGTAAACAATGATCTACCTAACACTCTGGAGTCCATATACTGGGTACTACATGGTTAAATTGTAAAATCTCCTAATTGGGGCACTGCAGCCAGCAAGAATGTTTATCAAAATTATGACAAAACTGTGGCATTCTAATTTTTGTGTGTGTGTGTGTGAGGAAGATCAGCCTTGAGCTGACATCCGTTGCCAATGTTCCTCTTTTTGCCTGAAGAAGATTGTCACTGAGCTAACATCTGTGCCAATCTTCCTCTATTTTACGTGGGATGCTGCCTCAGCATGGCTTGATGAGTGGTGCTAGGTTGACGCCTGGGATCCAAACCTGCAAAACCTGGGCCGCTGAAGCCAAACACACAAACTTAACCACTACGCCACCAGGCCTGCCCCAGCATTCTAGTTGTTTGTATGTGACTTGCTATGCATTTTCAGTTGGATCCAACATAAAGTTCTCTTTCTGTTGCAATGTTTGTAGACAGTGGAATGCTCTTTCCACTCTCCCAGTGAGACAGGATAAGGAAAACTGGCTGAACACAGACCTCTCAAAGCAGAGAGGTAAATATGAGCAATAGCACCTCCATGTCAGAGAGGCAATGATTATTGGTGATTATTGGGTAATAATTATCATAAGACGTTTTGGAGCTGTGGTTGAGGGAGTTAATCCTTCTTGCAGAACAACTAAGGCTTTTCATCCAATAGCTGTAAGCCCATGAATATGAGGAATCAGCATCCCAGAAAAGCCCTGCTTAGGAGAACACAAAGATCAGCAATGTGAGTGACACAGGAAGAAAAGAAAACATTTCTTTAGCCACGCTAGGCAAAAAGGGTTTTCACCAGTTACTCGTTGAGATGGTATGAGGTTTAGAGTGCCGCTACATAAGATTGATTATGCTAAAACTAATATAGTAAGTCGTGTATATATATATTATTCAGCCTGGCTCAACCAGTACTTTCTACTACATTTATAAATTCCTCTAACAAAGAGACCAACCTCCCCAAGTTTTATTTAGATAGATATTTGCATCTGGTAGGCATCCTTTATGGAAGTAAAGATTTTGTTATTTAGACCAGGCAAGCCAGATGTGGTTTAGAAGGCCTTTACCTGATGTGTGTGGTGTGGGGGGAGGTAGGGTTTGCAGGTTAGACCTTTCCCTCCATCAGTGAACCAATTTGTGGTATGCTTCCTGAAGCCATGATAAATGGAATGTCCTCTTCCTATCTCTGTCTACTCCTCTTCATTCTCCCAACTCCCTGGAGTTATAAGTATTAGTGTACAAACTAAGAGTATAAGAAACGTAGCTCTACAACTCAACTCGTTTGTCTTTGAGTTCTGTATCCTGCTGAGCTCACAGGAAACAGCTTGTTCTCTTTGCCCCTTCCCAAAGCTGTGCTACAGTTTCTTGGCTACCTCCTCTAGGTGGGGTGTGTGTATAAAACTGGTTCTTGTTTCATCGTGCTGATTCGTGAGGCTCTTCAGTCTCCATTGCTTCGGCACTGCATTTGGGGAATAGAAATCTTTTGCAATGCTGCCTATTTCATGTGTGTCCAAATGCACAAATCTTCCTTTTTGGAGTCTTCTCTCAATAATACTGCTAGAAAGCCAGGTAATGGGTGGACACAGCAGGCTCCTTTCTCTCCTCCTACATCTTCTAGCCCATGAGGGTGTCATTCTAGTCAACAAAAAGGGTTGGGCTGGGGAGCAACATTCCTCTTCCAAAATATTTTGCGTATGCATTCACCTTTC
Source organism: Equus przewalskii (assembly GCF_037783145.1). Classification (NCBI taxonomy): domain Eukaryota; kingdom Metazoa; phylum Chordata; class Mammalia; order Perissodactyla; family Equidae; genus Equus; species Equus przewalskii. The sequence continues at coordinate 11,953,583 of NC_091836.1, forward strand.
TTTGCACTTTAGAGAAATAAAAGCCACAAAACTTATAGGTTTTTCTATTTTCTCTCTGACACATACCTTCCCTAACGCAGTGATCACAGAGCCAGCCACAAACTTAAATATAGGAAGAGGAAAGGGAAAGCTCAGAGAAATGAAAATAACGTGGAAGTCACTATCTCCAAATATATTCCAGTTACAATTTTCGGCCCATGTAATTATTTGTTATGGCAGATCTCGAAGCATTTCCTATTGTTGTACTTAGCAGCCTGATAGGTCCCCAGCCAAGGCCTGCAAAACCAGGCTCAGAAAATATAGAGAAATGTGCTGCTGGACTTGGCTACATCCTCAGTCTGGACATTGTGAAAGAATTTAATGGGAGAAGCAGCTCCTTGCTTCCCAGTGGTGAGAAAATAGAGAGTATGGGTGCTGCCATCAGAAAAACCAGCACTCAAGTCTCTTTCTACTCACTAGTTATGTGACCTTGGGCAAGTCACTTATTTATGGTTCTCACATTTGGACAGCAGATTCTTTGAAGGAAGGGATCATGTTTCTTTGTTTTCATCTTTATATCCTCAGAGAAAAGCACAATAATGCTACATACGTGGCATGCAATATATGTGGTACGAATGCACATATTTTAACATTTCAGAACTTTAGCTTTCCTATCAGTATGAAGTGATAATATCAGCTGCTGCTAAGAGGATTTAGTGAAACTCCACACATAAATAAGTCTGACAAACCCCAAAAGTGCAGGCACTCAATAGATGGTAATTTCCTCCCTCCCTTTTTCTTTTCTCCCATATTTCACTACTCAGTGAGTATCCATAATCGGTAAGTTTATTTCTTTTTTATGACAATAGGCATAGTGTCCCACTGTTGACTGACAGACAACAGATAGCCATCATCATCATCAACAGTAACAGCATAAGTAGTAGCTGAGGCTCTAATCTGCTGGACATTGGGCTGTTAGCCCCCATCTCCATCAGCCTTTGACTTCACTGCCACTAACCCAGGAAAATTAACGTAAGCATCTCTGCCTCTTTGGAACAAGGTAATTCTTCCCTTTAATGAAACCTATTTCCCTACTGGTGCTTCTAATCTGTCATATATCTATACTCAATCATTAGATTCTTTTTCTCAGCCTAAATTTTTTCTTTTTATAGTTCCTCACTTTTGACAAATCATCCAAAAGAATGATACTTTGTAAACGATGTTATATGGCTTAAGATTTATATGTATCCATTTCATTTTATCATAGCAGCTGAATTCCTTAAGGGGTGAATTGTTGAGTAAGTAATGCCCATTTCTATACCTTAGAACAGTGATTCTAAACTTTGTTTCATAAAAAATACTTTCCTTTGCCCACAATTAAATCCTAAACACAATGATATTTTTCCAAGATCAGAGTTATAAATATAATTTAAAATCATGTTTAGCTTGTTATATAATCATCAATAAGACAAGACTTTCTTTGATGAACACAAATATTTGGAGTTGGGAATTATGATGCCAGTTTTGCAATTTTATATCAGTCTCAGCAACCTGTTTATTTCTGTATTTCACTTGGCTCAAAGTTTAGAATGATCCTGATTCTCACAGATAAGTAATTTCAAATGGTACTAGTTACGTCTTTGCACTCATCTTGAAATTATAGATGCTCTTCAAAATTTAAAAAGCTAGAAAAGCAAATCTAAGATCGGCACACAAACCAGTTAGCCTGGTTTCACAAAGTAACATATCAGTACCCCCTGAGATCTTGTGAAGAAAAGTTTACTCAAGTTTTATAAAACAGTTCAAAGATACTTAATCTAGAATTTGAGTCAAACATTGAAAGTAATTTTCTTACCGCATCCTTGGAGACAATTTACACTTCAAGTCCCTTCAAAACTCATTCACTAAAATATTCAATGTTATTTACTTCAGGTTATTAAATTAAAAGTGACCTTTGTGGGGCCAGCCCGGTGGTGCAGTGGTTAAGTGCACACATTCCCCTTTGGCGGCCCGGGGTTCCCGGTTCGCATCCCTGGTGCGGACATGGCACCACTTGGCAAGTCATGCTGTAGTAGGCGTCCCACGTGTAAAGTAGAGGAAGATGAGCAAGGATGTTAGCTTAGGGCCAGTCTCCCTCAGAAAAAAGAGGAGGATTGGCAGCAGTTAGCTCAGGGCTAATCTTCCTCAAAAAAAAAAAAAAAACAAAACCACCTTTGGAAAACACTGGGCTTCCGTTGTGTTTAATAGGTCCTATTATGCCCCTACCTACCTCTTATTGGGGATGCATTCTGTGACAAGTATTTTACATTTATATTCTCAATTGATCATCATAAAAACAGTGCAGGGTAGGCATTTTATTGTTCCTACTCTACATTTGAAGAAAAGATTATTAAATTGCTCCGGATTGAACTGCTAGTTTCAAGTTAGAGATTCAAACACAGGTCTATGTGCCTTCGAAGCTCAAAATCCCCGTATGCAGGGCACCAGAATTGCAGCATTCGTGCCAGTCATGCCCTAATAAAATGGGAGCCTGTGTTCACTGAACAGATGGTCTATAATGTCCTGTTTATCCATTGTTTATTAAAAAAAATGTTTTGTATTCATAAATATAAGAATATGGAGAACATTTTACCCATGACAATCTTTCTTTGAGAGAGTGCAGTATTTTCTTTTAAAGGTTATATGGCCTGGAAAATCTCAAAGGAGTAGAAGCAGAACTCCTCCCAGTGTCTGGCTGGGCTGTCTCCAGGTTTTCAGAGGAGGGGAAAACCACTCTACATCGCTGTTGGAGAATGAGGCAGTGAGTAAGTATAGGAAAATTTTTTTTTAATTTCAAAACAATGGTATCTGATAAACTTAATATATCTGTTCCTATTTTCATCCCTTCTGCTTCACATACTTTTTTTGAACAAAATGTAAGATGACCTGAGTAATCTTTGTTGATGGCATTCAGAGTTCACTGCGGTGATTTAGGGTTTAGAAAAGTTTAACAAGGTAGAGATGAGGATTTTAACCCAGGCAGTCGGATTCCACAGCCTGCCTTCTTAGCTACTCTGCCCAATTGTTTTCTTGATAATGTGGTCTTCCTAAGAGCATTCTTTCTTAAGAGTTATCAGCTCTTCAGATTACATAGCACGCCCAGATTTCCCGGCACTGGAGGTCATACAGAAGCCAGGAGGCCTCTAGTTGAAGTGTTGTAGAGGAGAGTTCTTCACTGGGGAGGAAGTTAGTTTAGATGGTCTTTGGGCATACTTCCTATGCAACGTTTTAATACTGAGGTCTTTACCTCCTGAGGTTTGTGGACTCTAATTGGGATGGGCTACACGAGGTCCAAAAACCCTCAAAATAGTACACAAAATGTTGATTGCTTGTGTAACTCAGATCTTTTAACATCCACCTCCAACCATTTCAACATTAACATGAATCATCTTTCTGTTTCTTAACCTATTCTTTACAGCTTTATTGAGGAATAATGGAAAAGAAAAAACTGCATATATTTCAAGTGTCAAGTTTGATGAATTTTGACATTTATATACATCTGTGAAACTATGACAGTCAAGATAATTCACAGAGCCATCATCGCAAAGGACCCTTAGCAATCCCTCTTGCTCATTCTTTCTTGCTTCTCCATCCCCAGGCAGCCACTGTTTTACTTTCTGTGACTAGTTTGCATTTTTAGTTTTATGTAAATGGAATCATACGTATGTATTCTTTCTTTCCTGCTTTCCTTCGCTCAGCATAATTATCTTGAAATTCTTCAGTGTTGTTCTTTGTATTGATATTTTATTCTTTTTTATTGCTGAGTAACATTCTACTTTATGGATATACCACAATTGGTTTATCCATTTGCCTGTTGATGGACATTTGGTTTGTTTCCAGTGTTTGGCTACTACAGATAAAGCTGCTGTGAACATTCATAAACAAATATTTGCATGGAAATATGTTGTCATTTCTGTTGGGTAAAATACCTAGGAGTGGAAAGGTTAGACCATATGGCGGGTATATAATCATTCTTTTTAATTATCGCCATTCTAATAGGTCTGTAGTAGTATCTCATTGTGATTTGGATTTCATGAATAATAATATTGAACATCTTTTGTGTACTTATTTGCCATTGCTATGTCTTCATTACTACATCTTGTAAAGTGTTCAAATCTTTGCCCATTTCTTTATTTGGTTGTTTATTTTTGGCTTTTTAGGGTTCTTTACATATTCTAAACCCAGTCCTTTATCAGATATAAGATTTTCAAATAGTTTCTCCCAGTCTGGGGTTTCTCTTCGTATTTTTTGAAGAATAGAGATTTTTAATTTTGTTAAAGTTAGATTTATCCTTTTTTTCTTTTATCAATTATACTTATCTAAGAAACAGTTGCTTAATTCAAGGTCACAAAGATTTTCTGCTATGTTTTCTTCTAAACATTTTGTAGTTTTTTGTTTTACATTTAGGACTATGATCCTCATTTTGAGTTAGCTTTGTATTTGATGGAAGTTATGAATCAAAGTTCATTTTTTTAATGTATGGATATCCAATTGTTCCAGTACCATTTCTTGTGTGTGAGTATATTTCTGGATTCTCTATTCTATTACATAAGTCTGTTTCTCTATTTTTATGTCAATACCACAGTGTCTTGGTTACTGAAGTTTTATAATCAATCTTGAAAACAGGTAGTGTTCTTCTTTCTTAAAGTTATTTTGACTATAATATGTCCTGGGCATTTTCATACGAATTTTAGAATCAGATTACTAATTTCTGAAAAAATATCTATTGAGATTTTGGTTGGGATTGTATTGAATCTATACATAATTTGGGGAGAATTGACATATGAACAATATCAAGTTCAACCCATGAGTGCAATATATCTCTCCTTTAATGTCTCTCAGCTTTTCTGGATGGATTCTTGATGATGCATTTTCTTTGTTTTCTTTTTTATTTTTTTGGTTTATTGCACTGGCTGTAGACTCTAGTGTAATGCTGAATAAAGTGGTGAGAACAGACATTCTTGTCTGTTCCTGATCTTAGGGGAATAGCATTCAGTCTTTCATCATTAAGGTTTTTAATTTCCTGTATTGACTCTTTCCTAGTCCTTTGGCTAGAAAGACTAGGATTTTCTTGGGGCTCTTATTGTCTGTACCTGTTGGCATTTATAGGTTGCTGGCTTCTTCAGCACCTAGTCTGGGATGTATTGGGCAGAAAGAAAAGCCAAGGAAATCATCACCATGTCATTCCATGGGTTTCAAGGTCTCAGTATGCCACCTTTTCTCCACCTTTCAGAGTTTTTTTTTATGTTTGTTTTATATATAATCACCAGGGGTTTTAGTTGAAATTAGTGGGAGGAATTATGAAAAGAATGTCTGTTCCATTTTTCCAGAAGTAGAAGTCCCACTCAATTATCTTTTAAAAAGATTCAAATGCTAAGAAATAAGTATATATTTACTTCTTCACTGACCATGCCTTTGTATTTCCTTTCTGTCTGTAGATCCATATTTTCATTTGATGTCATTTTTCTTCTCCCTAAAGGGTCTCCTTTAACATTTCTTGTAGTGTAGATCTGATGTAGATAAATTGTTTTGGCTTTCCATGCCAATAAGAGTCTATTTTACCTCTATGTTTGAAAGATATTTTCTGATGGGTATAGAATTCTAATCTGAAAATTTTTCTTTCATTACGGTCATGTGTTGCTTAACAGTGGAGATATGTTCTGCAAAATGCATCACTAGGCAATTTCATTGCTGTGTGAACAGCATAGAGTGTACGTACACAAACCTAGATGGTATAGCCTACTACATATCCAGGCTATAATTACTAAACTTACGGGACCACCATCATTTATGCAGTACATCATTGACTGAAACATTGTTTTGAGACACATGACTGTACTCCAGATATATTGTTCCAGTGTCTTCTCATTTGCATTGTTTCCAACAAGAAATATACTGTCATCCATATTTCTATTCCTTGTACATAACAAATCTTTTCATCTCTGGCTGCTTTTAAGATTTTTCTCTTTATCGCTAGTTTTGAGAAATTTGATTATGATATGCCTTGGTTTAGTTTTTATTGTATTTCTTGTTCTTGGGGTTCATTGAGCTTCTTATAGTTTACATCTGATATGGAAAACTTTTGACCGTTGTTTCTTTGAATATTTTTTATCCTCCTCTCTCCCTTTCAGGGCTAGCAATTACATGATGTTAGGCTGCTGGAACTTTCCCCATAGCTCATTGATAATTATTTTATTTTTTAAATTCTTTTTTATCTTTGTGTTTAATTTTTGATAATTTCTACTTCTACATCTTCAAAATTAGTCATCTCTTCCTCTGCAAATTTCCAATCTGCCAATATTCTCATTCAGTATATTTTTTATTTCAGACACTGTAGTTTTCATCTCTAGAAATTTGTTTGTCATTTTTATATTTTTCATGTTGCTACTTAACTTCTTGAATGTATGAAATACATTTATAATGATCCTTTTAATGTCCTTGTCTGCAACTTTTAACATCTGTTTCAGTTCTTTGTTGCCTTGATGGATTGATTTTTCCCTTCTTCATGATTTGTATCATCTTATTTCTTTGCATTCCTGTTCATTTTAATTGGATGCCTGTGTGATTTTTACCTTTCTGGGCACTGGATATTTTCATATTGCTATAAATATTCTTGACCATCTCTCTGGGATGCAGTTAAGTTACTTGGAAACAGATTGATCCTTTTTGGTCTTGCTTTCAAAATGTGTTAGGTAGGATCAGAGCAGTGATTTATCTAGCCTAAGTATTCTCCTCTACTGGGGCAAAACACTTCTAGTACTCTACCCAATTCCCCATGAATTAGGAGGTTTTCTTTCCAGTCTGACTTGCAGGAATAGGCATTATTGCTGTCCTTGTGTGAGCGCTCAGCACTGTAACTTCTAAGTCTTTGGGGGTGTTTCCCCCACATTTTGGGTAGTTGTCTAACATACATGAGTTTATTAATACTCTGATGTATGCTCAAGGGGACGCTATGCAGACATCTAGAGTTCTCTGTGTGTAGCTTTCTCCTCTCCAGTACTCTGTTCTGCCAACTCCAGCTACCTTGATCTCTCCTGCCTTTAATTCTGTAAATATTCTATCCTTAGTTAGTGCTTATTTTTGATGCAATCAAATCCATGGCACACCTGTCTCTGTGGATAAAAAGAGAGTGAGTCATTTGGGAGGAGGGCGGTCACATTAACTCTTGGAAGACACAAAGGATAATTTATGAAATTGAGTTTTTGAGGACATAACATGATGCCCTCATGACTAAAAGGAACTCCTGCATCTCCTGAAAGAGATCATTTCTTTGTTCTCACTAAGGGGCTGCAGAGCCATTAAATGCCAAATTAAACTTTAGAGTTAGTGCTGTAGCATTCAGTAAAGTAGTTGTAAGTAGCTGGAATCAGTAGTTATAAAAAACTCTCCAGAATGTTTACTCTCAGGCCACTTCTGTGTGGCTGCAAACCAGCCTAGCTGAACATGCTTGTACCTTGCAGTTCTGCTTCACTTTTGGAAATGCACTTTTATCTTTAGTGTAGGTCCCATCCGAGTTTTAGGGACACAAATCTGAGGAACAACCAAACCAGTGTTATTCCATTGAGTTGTGGCCTTTGATTTTCAGTGGAAACAGCACCTTTCATTTTGTCACTGAGTTCTTTCCATAATTGTACATTGGAAGGGGAGAAGAGCATAAGAAGGAATGATAAAAGCCAGTCCTCTGACAGACCAGGGCAAAGAGCACAGTGTCACGATGGCATGTCATAATGATAAGGAGGAAGCAATTTGCTCATCTAGGTGAGTGCTTTATCCTCTGGGGGTGTGTAACCTGAAGAAGGTAAATTACTTTTTCCTGGTACCACTTGGTATCCAAGAGGAGGTAATTTACTCATAATGTCAAGACACCCTGCTACCATGAGAGTGGTTACATCCTTAGCTTGCTACAAGAAGAGTGCTTGGCTCACGGTCAAGCTGATCCCATCGTAAATCACCTGGTCCCTTCATGAGTCACCCAATCCATCCAACCCAATGAAGGCTGAAATGGTTCTGAGCATAAGAGCAAGTGTAGAATGAATAGATGCTTGTTTTAGGGTACAGGTAGAGGCATGGTTTTACTCCTCCAGTGGTTGTGACTTTACTACACTGTTCCCTTGGAAACAGAGATTTTTCTTTTCATTCTAAAATGGTTAAAAAGAAAGTACACTTCTCTCATTGGTCTGTAGGAATTCAGTCTTATACGTACCTCACAGCTAGAGGCTGTGGAGCTGACTTCCTCTGCTTCCTTTTCTGAGACCAGACATGTGAAAAGGGGGTTTGGCCAATTGAAGATCCTGGGACAAACCTGCCTCTTTAGAAAGAGTTATTCAACTCATTGTAAAAGGACTGATAACAAGAGAGCATCTTATGAAAAGAATAACCTTATTTGAACTTCTTCTGTATGACTAAGCAAATAATTTATCACTGGGTTGGAAATTTGCTACTTTTGCTACATATTTTGAGACAGAGCTTTAAGGAGAGTAAAAATGAATGTTAATATTCATGCTTAGACATCATTAAATAGATAGTCACACTGTACAAAGCTACGCAAACTGAGTGCGTAAAGGTCAGCTTTAGTACATCTATATTTCATAAACTGACAAGACTATACTGCCATTTTGCTCCAAGGTATGTCTGAAACTCAAGGGGAACAAAACTGTGTACATAGATAGAGAGTTGGGATATTATTTCTTCATTCACTCATTCATTTGTTCATTTACTAAATATTTATTGGGAACCACCATGTGCTAGATACTGTGATAAATGCTAGGGTTAGAATATAAACAACACAAACACAGTTCTAGTGCTGGCATTCTGGGGTTTCTAGTTTACTTGCACACATGGACATTAAGCAGAAAACTATACAAATAATTAGAACTGTGATAAGTTCTATAAAGGAAAAGTAGAGAGTGCTATAAGAATATGCAGTAGGTAGACTTAATTGAGTCTGGAGGGTTGGGTGTCAATGAAAGCTACCCTTTTTAAACTGAGCCTAAAGAATGAGTGGAGGTAACAAGGATGGGTGGGAGATGGGAATTCCTGGTAAAGAAATTGAATTGGGCAGAGTTGCTAAGGTGAGAACTAGCTTGAAGTAGTCAAGAATTAAAAGGGAGTCAAAGTGGTGGAGAAAATCTAATAAGAGAAAGATAGCTCAAGATGAGATTTATTGATGTGTTTGTTTAATAAACATTTATATAGCATTTATTCTGTGCCAGGAACAGCTTTAAGCGCGTTACAAATAGTTATTCATTTAACCCTTATAATAGCCCTACAAGGTAGGTGCCATTATTATTCCCATTTTATAGATGTGGAAACTAAGAGACAGAGTTTTATAATGAGAGAAGGGAACATATCATTGAAGAACTGAGAAGCCATTTGAAATATTAAAAATTTTGTCCTAAGAGCAATAGGAATTTATAGAGTGATTTTAAGTAAAGGAATGCCTTCATCAAATTTTTAGTTTGACTAGATCTCTCTGATCGATGCATGAAGAATGAGACTGAGAAGTAGGGATGCTGGCAATAATGGGTGAGAAAATAAGTTAGGAAGACATTGCAGGACCCCAGGAGGGAGATGGTAGTGCGAAGGTGCTGGCAATGCACAGAGGTGTGTGGATTCAAGAAATGTTTCAGGAACTGAAGGAATAGGACTTGGAGATAGAATAGACTGGTCTGTGGTAGTGGGAGGAAAAAGTCAAGGATGATTTTTCACGTTTCTGTCATAAATAAATAGTTAGATTCAGGACCATTTACTAGGTTAGGGAACACAGGTAAAGAAGCATATTTAGGTAGTGGGGACAGAGGAAAACCATAAATTTTGTTTCAGCTATAATGAATTTGAAGTTCGTATTTATGTGTAAATGTAGAGAAAATATTTAGATTTGCGAGAATAAACTCAAGGAAAGTTCTGAGAAAGATATATATTAATTTGGAAGTTGACATTTATTTATTAAACTTTCAGTTTGCTTGTTTCTTTGTTTCTTTGACTCTTATATAGATACAAAGAAGTATAAGACAATATTTAAGAAGTACAGATGTAATGATACAGTTCATAAAAGGCAGAGTTGTGAGACCATAGAGATTTTATACAGATGATAGTATGGGGGTGTTTATGCTACCTCTGTATAATTGGTGAAGAAGAAAATATGTAGGAGGAAATGAGGCTGGAGAGAGGCAAGGTGACGACCAAAAGATTACTAGTCATCATTTTGGGGTCTTTTAATGGCAGAAATTATTGGCAGCTTATATTCTTAGTTTCCAAATATTTTAACAAAACTGTAAAAGACCTTCATTTCATCCTTACTTTGAACCTCTGAGGAACGCAATCCCTAGCACAATTCGCTGAGTCCTCTCTCAAAGCTTCCTCCTAAAGTCAAGATCTACAGAAGAGTGATGCATTTTTCAACACACATATTTAACATGCGTGTACTTGTGAGGTGTGCTTTTACAGGGCCGGATTCCATACTGAAGAGCAATTTAGGTCATATTTTTCACCATGCCGGGCTATGAAATGGAGCATCAAATGAGTGGATCCTAGAAAAAGTAATTCCACCTAAATCTACTTTGTGATAAGCTGTTTCCTTGCAATATGGCATCTAATAGCATTTTCTGAGAAAAGAGCGAAAGCTTTGGAAGTTGTCATTCCTCCTTCAATCTCACAGTCTACTCACTTTATAACCTGCTCTTCAGTGTATTCCCTCCTGCTTTTCTATATCTTCCAATAATTTTGGCTTTTCCTACATCCTGCCCCAAGCTTCCTTTTTATTTTCTCCTCCTGATCCATTAGTAGATGTGTGACATTTTTACTGGCATTGAAGCTGAAGAAATCTACGTAAAAAAAAAATAGTGGTGTGTGTGTATATATATACGTGCAAATGTATGTATACGTGACTCTGTATCACAAATTTACTTATAAAAAATGAAAATAGACAAACTAGCTTTCCTTTCATTTAATGAGCTCTATTTTTCTAATCAACATGGAATCTGAGGGCAGATTCTCAGAGTCTTGCATGCGTGCTCTGTTTTGTGAAGTGGCTGCAGGACTGTGCAAGGAGTCATTTCTACTTTTGATTCTATCAGGTAACTTCTTGGACCTCCAGCTCCTCAGGAGTTTAGACAAGAAGATCTGCAAAATCCCTTCTAACTCTAGTATTTTATGATTCTTTTTCTGAGTAAAAATACTGGTTTATTATAAAATTAAAATAGAAAAATCAACTTTTATAAGGGTGTAAACTCTTTGAAGATTTTCCCAGAAAAGACTGCCAAAATGAGGGTGTGAGATAAAGCAGATTGGGGTGGGGGCGGGGGGAGGAATGTCAGCTTTTTCACAACAAAAGCACGTGGAAGCCAAAAGAAATAATTAACATTTTTGTAATATTATGTTGCTTTCTCACATTAAAAGATAATAATTGAGACTGAGAGATGGATAGGAATGCATTTCATCACCCAGGGGATTTATATATAAATTGATATAATTTACCATAGAATAATATAGTTGCTTTAGTATAAATTGCCCAATGGTAAACCAGTAGACCTAAGAATGGTCTCACACCTTCAAACCCTAGGGCTCATAAAGAAAGATCAACGAATAAATTTAGCCTAGGAAAGGCCAGATGAACACCCGACTTCTGATGTCACATTGCTAAGCTTTAAAATGCAGTTGACGTGTCTTTATTGATTTCCTTTTGCTGTTTCTGTATCATTGACCCTAGAAACATTTGGCTACCATCTCTAAAATTTAGAATTTTCAAAGGACTGTAATAAGGAAAACAAATAAATTAAGGGGAAACATATCTGTTGTGGCCAAAATGTCAGTGATACTATGAATACAATCTATTCTAAAGAAAGCTATGAGCTATGTTCCCACAAAACATGTGAACAAATATGAACTAGTAAAAGAAAATGATCCAATGGAAAGATGTCAGCAAGTGGCAGAATAAGCTCTAAACCAGTTGGAAAACATCCTCAATATGATATGATTTCAGCCCAAGGAGAACTTGAATTGCATGAGCTTGGCCTCAGGCAGAATTATGTACCCCTAAGAGAGACAACTCTCTCAGCATTGCTTCTTGACATCAAATTGTGCATGACAAAGAAACTGTTAGCTAATCCAGGACAAGCTCTAGACATTTTAAAGAGTATCTACTTATTGTAAAAATAAAATAAAATAAAGTGTATAAAATTATTAAGAAGATGGTGAAAATCTTCTGTAATGTCACATCTAGAGAGCTAACTCCTGTTAATATTTTGGTATATTACTTTTCTATCCAGCCCTGGAGCCAGCCCTGATGGTCTAGTGGTTAAGATTTGGCACTCTCACCATCGTGGTCCTGCTTTGTCTCCTGGTCAGGGAACCACACCACCCATCTGTCTGTTGTCATACTGTGGTGGCTGCATGTGACTGTGATGCTGAAAGCTATGCCACCAGTATTTCAAATACTAGCAGAGTCACCCATGGTGGGCAGGGTTCGGTGGAGCTTCCAGACTGAGACAGACTAGGAAGAAAGATCTGGCCACCCACTTCAGAAAAAAAAAGAAATGCCCCTGAAAACCCTGTGGATAGCAGCAGAGCGTTGTCTGATATAATGCTGAAGGTGAAAGGATGGCGCCAAAAGACCAGGCAGGGTTCTGCTCTGCTGTACACAGGGTCTCTAGGAGTTGGAATTGACTCCACAGCACTAAAAATATAAATATTACTTTCCAGTGGTGCAAGGATGAGGCTTAGAGGGTAGGAGAGTTAAGCATTCTTCTGAAAGTTAGGATGGATTGGATGAATTTGGATGTGAGAGTGTGAAGTAGGACAAGAAGGACCTCTACTCACTCTGTAAAATAGGAAACAAGCTATCTGCAGTCTTCCCATTATTTTCTCAGTGACTTTTTCCTAAAACTGTAAGCTCTGCAAAGGCAGGGACTATACCATTTCATCTTTGATCCTTCAAGGACTATTATAATGGCTGGTGCGTAATAGATACTTAATAAATATTTGTTGAATGATCCAAAGCAAGTAAGTGACACTAAATACAAAAACGTGACAGGGACCAGATGGAACTGGAGTTTATAGAATTTCTAATGAAAATGAGAAAGACTTGTAAAGTACTTGGAGCTCAGGGAAGGGTAGAGAGGGGAAGACCATGCCTGTGTTCTCAGATGACAGACAGAATCATGATTGCCTCTCCCTCTTGCTTCATGAATCCCCATCAAGGACCTTCTAATTGGAAAGGATAAAATGATCACATGTGAGAGGAGACCCAACAAGAGAACACTTCACTTACTGGAGAGATCTTGGAAAAGGTGGTTGAAGTGCTTGAAGAATCACAGAAAACAGAAGTGCTGGACTTCTGGAGCTGTGAAAACACTAAACAGTTACTGGGAAGACATGAGTGCTAGTAGACATTATAGTCTAGATACCAAACTGGAAGATTTTTCCAGAAGTTTAGAATGGATTATTAGGCAAAGCCAGACTCACTTGGTTGCATGCTGGCTTTACCACTTTCGAGCTGTATGGCTTTCAGTAAGTTATACGACGTCTCTATGCCTCAATTTCTTCAGCTGTAAAATTGGAATACTCTTAGTATCTTATAAGGTATTTTATAAGGATGCTGTAAAGATTAAAATCTCTTAAGGCATGTCGAAGATTGCAGCCACATACTAAGTGTTCTATGAGATTGGGTATTATTATTTTTTAATTATTATTATTATTACTAACACTTAAAAAGGAAGTGATTATCACCAGAGAGTATCTCCAATAAGAATAAATCATATTTTACAAGCCCATTTTCAATTTTTTTGAAAAGATTTTTAGATTGCTTATTCAAGGACATTTCATGGATATGTTTGGAAGGTAGTAAAGCCCTTTGACAAAGTCTGTACTGTTCTCTTCTTAAGGAGAGTGATGTCATCCATTTGTGAGAGACGTTTAACTACGAGAATATAATAATAATGAGGCAAATGCGTTAGTACGCTTTCTACCCTTAAAAACTATACAGAATACTGAAAGAAGTTCCAGTCAAGATTTTTGCTCATTAAAAACAACTTTATAATAATTAAAATTTCTCTAAAATTGCTATTTTTTAGAGCCAAAAGTAACCTGGAAAAACCTTCCAGTCCAAATGTTCACACTGTAGCTAAAAATTTGAGGGTAAGAGAAGTCCAATGAATTGACCAAAGGCACACAGCTAGTGTGTAGCAGAGCCGAGACTTGAACAAATATCTTTGTTGGTGCCAAGTGTGTTTCAAGACTGCCCTCTGGTAAGAGGAAAGTTAAGGTATAGATCATATTTGTTTCTCCCTCTAGGGGGCTATTTCCTTACCACTCAGTCGTACACAATCAAGGTGCTGTTAATGCCCATTGATTGACCATATGGCAGAGGTAGTGAGGTTATATGTTCTTACTCCAGGCACCACCTTGCCTATCTTCCCAGCCAAAACATGACCTGGACTCCAATGGTATTCCCTGAGGGGTTTAGGCAATTTTCTTGAAGCTGCACAGAAATTTAAGGTTTGAGGCACGTTTGTGGGTTAAGCGTATTTTCCTGAGTTACACAAAGAACAAGGTTTCACTGCCTGGGCTGTGAGTTGCAAACTTGTGGTCAGAAATTTCTTTTTTTAAATTTAAATGTCTGTGGGTTCTGCAAGCCTTCATTGATCTGATGGAGACTCCAGCACTCCCTACCTTTCTGCCTCTTGAAGTCTTGAAGAGTTGTGATCCCTGACACAGAACTTCAAAGGTGTTCCACATGGACACGTCTTCATCTCCAGACACTCTCCTTCACATGCAGCCTTTCTTAATTTAACCTTCCGTTTCAGCTTTCCTATCCTCACCCACTTTTCCCAGCAAGCACCATTCATTTCTCATCGTACTATGTGCTACTTCCTTTCTCTATTAGATTCTGAAAATAGGGCTTCAGCCAACTACAGAATGTAAATGCTTTTGAGGAGAAGCAGGGTTCTAGTTTCAGTGCTTGCTATTTTAAGGAGAAATAGGGAGTCCTGTAGCTAGTAGAGAGCAGCATGAAATTGTAGGATGGCTTCAACTTGGGGCAACAACTGTACTTTTTCTTCAATATCTAAAATCAAACATACTTCACTGCTATTAATTATTTCCCTTCTGAAATTCTCATCGATTCTATATGAGGAACTCATATTTTTCAAATTAACATGATGTTGAGGCCCCTTCTTAGGATAAAATAACTCTGGCCTTATAGTGTTAAGAATACATTAATCTTCTCGCTGCACTAGGAATATTTGTAAATTTCCTTACCTTAACTGCCAGTGAATGCCCTGGGGCCCAAACTGTTTTACTCTAATCTTAAACTTAGCTCCAGACTACAGGAAGTGATGAAAGAACTTTTAGTTCACCTGCCCTCCACTATAATGACTTATTAAAAAATCTTAAAACATTTATTGAATGCCATTTATGCTCTGGGTACTGTGTTACTTGTCTCTGCCTTCCCAACATCTAAGATAGAGCTTCCACTCTAGAGGAGATGACAACATTTCTGTGGTTTTTGGTTTTATGAAATCCAATGAAGAAGAGGGTTAGCAGAGCTGGAAGAGTCTGGGAAAGAAAGCCTCATGAATCAGCTGAGGACTTCAATGGACTCAGGGATTTGGCTGCACAGAGGAGATAGGGAAGATGTTCCATATAAAGCGAACATCATCTATGGAGGCATCTGGATGTGACTCACCATAGAAGAAGAGAGTAAGTTGATTCTAGAGGAAAGTAGGCAGAGTATTATTAATTATCAATGAAAAAGATAGGCAGGAAATTCAGTTTCAGAAGCTTATTTTTAATGAATTTATATGGCACTAGACTATGCTCCAGAAAACAGAACTCATTTGCGTATTCAGTATTTCTTGAGCATCTTCTGTTTGCCAAGCACTACGGTAGAGTTTTGGAATAAAGAGGTAACTGAGACACAGTCCTTTCCATTAAGCGGTAAACATAATTCAAGTTCTTTCCAAATGCAACATGGAGCACCCTCCCCCCACTACAACACTATTTTGAAAAGGGGTAGAGAAGGACTTGGAGCAGACTAGATAAAGAGGAAAGTGCAGTTGTCCACTCGGTGAGAAAAATTGACCCAAGCCTATATCACGCCCAAACTTATTCTAGTTATCACTTAATAAACAGTACCACCCAACATATTTTCCATTTTAGTCCTTCTTAGCTTCTTCCTTTGTCTCCATTATCTTGACCACACTATGGTATCCAGAGCTAAGTAATACAAAAGCTCAGTAATACAAATACAGACTCCTTCTTAGAAAGTTGAGAGGGGAAGGAAACAAAGATGTTTATGCTGTGATGTTTCTGTCAGTCTTGCTGGAGTGCGGAGTATGAGGGGTGGGGCCTGGGGAGAAACTAAGACTGGAGAGGTAAGTAAGAAGCTGGGTGATGGAGAACATAGAAAACCATCCAACTGGACTCAGGATGAATTTAGTAAAACAGAGTTTCTCAGATGGAGGTCCGAATATGTGGACTGCTCTGTCCCAGTGTGGCTCAGAAGACGTGATGGTTTGTGTTGGCCTCTGATTCTTCCAAAGTGAATCATGGATTCCTGAGGGAGTCATAAACTTAGTTTTACAGTTGTCTGGATGTTAGGGCAAGGGAGAGTATTTTTCTGTCTTGTGTTTTGGGTTGGAATGACATACTCCTACAATGATTTTGTAGGGTCATAAAAATAGAAAAAGCTGCCTGGAACTGCATCCTCTACATGTCTCCCCCAACCCTTCAAATTTAATCTTTCAGAAAGAAATCTCTTTTTTAATGTATTCTGATATTTTAATTTCCATATGTGTTTTATTTTCTAACCACACCAGTTGGATAGCCTCTTTATGGTTTAGAATTTTACTCAAGATAAGGAAGTTCTTTCATTTGTCCTTAGAGTTGATGTACTACTTTTTATGATGATTGTTAATTAATAAGACATCTTCCTTTATGGATGGTACATAGAGAACCTAATTATGCTGTTTAGACAACCAACTCTTAAAAAGCAATAGTGATTTACTCAGTTTCCTGGTTTCCGGAGCATGTGGTCAGATAGTATATGTTTATAAAGCACCATTCTGCTTTCAATATTGTTCTTGACCCTTTTGGTTGTTACGATGGAAAAAAATTGAAATAGTTCCTACTTCTGACGAAATAACAAACAAGTGGGAAGAAATTGAACAAAAGCAAGTTGGAATACTCTGTATTTAAGAACAAACCACAGAAACTTACACATTTGAGGTGTGTTGCCACAAGAGGCCCTTAATTCTTTGAGAGGCAAATCTTAGTGTTTCATTTCACAAAACTCAATGACTAAAAGCCTGTATACTTGATTTTATAAAACATACCGCTCAATGTTTTTACCAAAGGTGATTAAATAGCCCATAATATTCAAGTGCTCTGAAGTTGTTTTGGAAATAGAACAGATGTGGTGGACGTGTATAGACAATTGGCAAAATGGTCAGTGGGTTATGAGCTTGATCTTTGCATTTAGGCTTCCCGAGCATGGATGGGCACAAGCATTGCCCATTTGGCTTTAAAAATAGTTTCCAAGGCTCACCCCAGACCTAGTGAATTACAGTCATGTGTCACTTAACGAGGGGATATGTTTTGAGAAATGAGTCCTTAGGTGATTTCATCATTGTGCAACATCATAGAGTGTACTGAATGGGAAGGAAATTTGCCACCCCAAAATGTCTCTTTAACATGAGGATTATTTTAGGCTGATTATTATTATTATTATTTTTGATTGGTACCTGAGCTAACAACTGTTGCCAATCTTCTTCTTTTTTTAAATTCTTCTCCCCAAAGCCCAGTACATAGTTGTAGATTCTAGTTGTGAGTGCCTCTGGTTGTGGTATGTGGGATGCTGCCTCAGCATGGCCTGATGAGTGGTGCCATGTTCATGCCCAGGATCTGAACCAGTGAAACCCTGAGCCTCCAAAGCAGAGCACATGATCTTAACCACTCAGCCACGGGCCTGCTCCTAGGCTGATTATTTTTAAGAAAGAAAAGACTCAGTTTTTCTTGTTACTATCCCCCCTTAACTACCTAAAAGAATTCAGATTAAAAAAACTGTCTCAGAAAGCAAGCTATCACCTTAGCAACACATGAACTAGGTGGCAGATAGAAAGGAACCTAGAAAAGCCTCTTCATTGAGCTCCCTTCTGTGTTCTGTTTCTGTGTGGCCAAACACTTGTTTTCCGAACAACATTTGCTCCTTTTCACCTACATGTGAATTGCCTTCCTTTCCTTTGAAGTCCCTGACTTTCCTCACCCCCAACATCCTCTTTTGTCTTTAGCTGAGAATGGTATTTAGGGTGAGGGCTTTGGCCATTTTAGTGAGTTTCTCGGATTTCCTGGATTTCTCCCATGTATACATGTTATTAATTTTTGTTTGTTTTTCTCCTGTTAATCTGTCTCATGTCAATTTAATTTTTAGACCATCCAGAAGAACCTAGAAGGGTAGAAGAAAATTTCTTCTTCCTCTATAATACTTACACAAACCTAGATGGTACAGCCTACACACCTAGGCTATATGATGCTAATCTTATGGGACCATTGTTGTACATCTGGTCTTTCATTGACCAAAATTTCACTATGCAGTGCATGACTGTACAATTTCTTGGTTTGAAGTTTGCATTTTCAAAAAGCTATACAGGTGATTCTGATGCTCGGCTGGATCTGAGAAACATGCCCTAGGAGTTTACTTCAAAGCTGATGTATGCTGGATCTAGAATACACCTAGGAAGTTTGTGATAAACCCAAGCTTCTGAACTATCTGTCCTCCAGAGGTTTGAGGGATCAGTTTCTCATTATACTCTGCATTTCCTTGTCGTATACTTTCTTGGAATATTAGGAATATGTAAGTGGGGAGGAATTTATGACTAACCCATTCAGTAAACCATTTCCAGAACCACCCAGAGGATAGCCTAGAAATACATCCACTCTGAGGTTATCTTTGAACCTCAGTTAATCAATCCAAATCTCATTTCTTCATTACCTGAGGGGAAAAAAAAACCCAACTTGTATCTGGTATATAGCTTTGAGATTCATGGAGCATACCCATGTCTTGGAAGGGCTGACAGCAGCAGGCGGTGATTCCTGAGTCCTGCAGCTTCCCTAGGACATGGCTGTAAGTCAAAGAGCTCCTTCAAGAATATCAAAAAGCTAGAGAATCAGTTAGAAACAAAGTAGTTGAAGGTAATTGATAGGAATGATTTTGACCTCTGTTTTCATGGGAAAAATGAAAGTAACTTGTTCAGGAAAATCTTGTTCCACAAGACACAACTCTTTGAAACTCCTGTTCACAAGAACAGTAAAAGAAGCACCATGCATGGAATTCTTGCAAGAAGCAAACTGGGAGAAAAATATTTGGACCATAAATAAAAGATGAAGGATGGCTATCCATAATATATTCAGTTCCTAATAATTAATGAGTAAAGTAATAACTCTGTGGGAACACAGAATGAGTTGAACAAGTAACTCACAGAAGAAATAACAAATGGTTAAGAAATTGAACATGCCAAGCTTGTTTCTGCCTAATTGTTTTTCACTTGCTGTTTGCTCTGCTTGAAACCCCAGCGCCTGCAGACATCCACATGACTCATCCTCTCACTTCCTTCAGATCTCTATTTTAATGTCTTCTTGTCAGAGATCCTTCCATACCCACCCTATATAAAACATCACCCACTCAAGTTACTCTCTATCCTCCATTCCTTACTTTGTTTTAACTCAGATAATTTATAAATACCTGACACATATGTTTGTTTACTTGTGTATTTTCTGCTTCCCTGGAGTAGAACGTAAGTTCCATGAGAATGGGGACCCTGTCTGTTTTACTTACCATGATATCCCTGTCTCATAAGTTAGCCTAACAAGAGCACCTAGAAGAGGCCTTGCATGTTCAAAGTACTCCAAAAAGAATTGTTGACTTAACGAGTAAAACTTATCTAACCAATAATCAAGGAAAGTAATATTAAAGTGGGAATGTGGTATATTTTCGTTCCCATATTGGCAATTTTTTAAGATTAATAATATCTACAGTTGGTAAGGATATGGTGAACTAGGTTCTCCTAGATACTGCCAAATTTCCCTCCAAAAATGACACCAATATAAGCCCTTTAATTGAATATATCAAATTTAAAATCCACATACCTTTCAATATAGCAATAAAGCATGCACAGATGTGTTTATGTAGCAGTAATTGCAACAGCAAAAACTTAGAGGCAAACCATGTGTACCAACGGGAAAAGGTTAAATTACTACAACCATATGATGGTATGTCATGAAGCTATTACAATAATAGGGTAAATCTGTATTAATAATAATAAAATATTCTCTGAAAGATTTTTGTGAAATAACAAATGCAGATATGATTCTGTTTCTAAAGAAATTATATGTTTATACGTAATATATGCATGAATTCCACAAGAAAAATCCAAGAATGGCACGCACTAAACCATTTACAGCGGTTCCCTCTGGGGAGGGCAGGATTTAGGCAGGATTGAGTGTGCAGTGGGGACTGTACTTGAAATTGTTTACATTATATACTTTCCTATTTTTAATTCAATTAGAATGTATGCATTGTATTACTTTTCTTATGAGACATAAGATAAAAGGGAAGTTGAATCAAACAAGTTAATATAAAATCTTGAGCTAATAAAGAATGCCTTCTGCAGTTTTTATTACCACACCTTCAGGATGTGGGACACAAATGGGACTGCCAGTTCTGCTCCATCAAAGAAGGGTTACAAGATACAGTCACTTACTAATAACTAAGGGAAATTGCCTCTTTTCACTTTGATATTTTGTGAGACCTTCATGGCCCTTCACAGGGACTTGCTGGGTCACTATGCTCTTCTCTTGCCTCTGAACTGCCCTGATCCTTGGTCACTTAAGCATCTCTGTGAGTCAGATTTTAATGATAGAGGAGTTTACTTCTTGCCAGAGAAAAGATTCTCCAAGATAATTCTAGTCATATGATGGCAGTATTAGTAGATTTAGGGGAATAGTCTGGGAAAACAATCTCTTTTGAAAGAGTCCTAGTTAGATAGTGTCTAGGAAGAAGAATCAGGATAAATATATATTTACTATTGATTACATACCCAGCAGAGTCTCAGGGTACTTACTTTTAGAAGTCGTGGTTTTCACAAGTTGGCCAGATTGGGAACCCTTACAGGAGGGTTACCAACCTTCCCCATTTGCCCAGGACCTAGGGATATTTTAGGACATTTAGTGCAAAACCAAGAAAGTCTACAGCAAACTGGGACAAGTTGGTTACCCTACAGGGAGAGGAACAAGACTAATTGATTCAACACATAATTCAACAAGTATTTAATAAATGCCTAGTACATGCTGTGCAGTGTGCTAGACGCTAGGGATTACAGCAGTGAATAAAGAGTTCAAAGTCTTTATTTGAAAGAATAAAAGAGTAATACTGATTATGCTACACCATTTTTCCCGTTACTCTATGTGGTTTGGTTAAGTGCTACTGGCACTAAGGGAGAGAGATCTGCAGTATCTGGGGAGGATTTCTGTGGGAGAGAAAGGACTTGAGCAGATTCTCAAAGAGATGGCTGGGTTTCCGTTTGCCCAGCTCCTTGCCTATGGTGGATCCTCAACAGATGTGTGTTGAATTAAACTGACGTGAGTTTGGAGCAAACCTTTCATTCCAATCCAAAGAGGAGGAGAAAGCCATATGGATTGGAGTCTGGCTTCTGTTTTGGGCAGATGTTCAAATGCTGCTGTAGTTACATGGCCTGAAGTCTTGTCCTCTGACTCTCGAATTCAAGAAACAAAATTTTATTTGTTCATTTACTTAGAGGTATTGTGCTCTGGGGAACTGATTCAAAATAGTTTACATTTGGATATGTAACTATTAGGTAAATTGAATATATATGTACAATAATCATGGCTGCCTCTTTCTAGAATGAAAGCAGCTGTGTAAACTGATGAACAACCAAAAAGATGTGGGAGAACAGAGGATACCAAGTTGGAGCAGTTAGTGGATAGTTTTCATTAAGCTGTGGGAGGCTGATGATTCACTTTTTGTTCTATGTGCCCAAACTGCCAAATGGACAGAATGTTGATGTCACTGGTCAAGATCAGTATTGTCATGTAATGTAAGAAACACAGTGTTGAGACTTGGGGGCCAGCCAGGCTTTGCCATCCACTGGCTGTGTGACTTGAGAGGGGTTACTTAACTTCTCTGGCTATAGTCTCCTCATTGCTAAAATGAGGGGGTTGAATTAGGCTATTTATAAGGATGATTCTGGCAATGTAGTCTGGATTTTTACCCTTTTTTTATTCTGAATTTCTGCTTATCATGACTTTGTCATTAAAATACCATGCTTTTCACATTTAATAGACATCATGACACGCTACAGCATGATTTATGCTAACTGTACTTTGTGATAGTGGCTTCTGAATGACCTATATGGAAGTACTTTAATCTTATCAGTAACATGCATGCTTCCCTTTACACTATACGCAGTGAAGCAGGGAAGAAGAGCCAAGATGACAATGCTTGATCCTAAAAGACAGTCTTTAAGAAGCTAGGTAAGCTGTACCTCAAAATAATCCATTGGTGGGGAAGAAAGGTAAAGCATTATCCACAATATTTTTAATTGGTTAAAAATTTGTTTTAAAGGGCATTAACACCCCTGTTTTTCTGGGTCATGCCTATGTAAACATTATGTGGGGTTCCACTGCATCCCACCCCAGGGAAGAGGTGAGAGGTACATTGTACCTGCACCAGCCTGAGACAAGGTGCTCTCAGGATGCCTTAGGGTCCATAAAGACCTGATCGCTATGATAGCAGCTGGACCAAGGCACAGGAGAAGACTAAAGGTTTCAGGTAGTACTTAAGAGGTTGCTGATACATCTTTCCGTTCTGAGAGCTAGATGAGGGATGTTCATTTTAATCTTTAGAGGGAAGCTCTTCCCAGTATTATGAGATGAAATGAGGTTATCCAATCTATCCATTGGACTCATACAAAATGCCACCATGGAATTAGAGAAATCTGGGTTTGATCTAAGATTCACTAGTTACTAGTTTTTGTTTGTTTGTTTTTACCATGGACAGGTCACTTAAATCTATAAAGCTGTCATCAAAAGGTGCATGAGATATCTTTGGATTTGTGTACCTGGCTCTCTCTCCCTGACAAACTACTATTAGTGGCTATAAGTTCCTTATTCTGTAAAAAAATGGATGGATATGTGGCAGTATTCAGAATATGTAAGGATTAAATTTAAAATCATGTAGATGGCTGAGCTGACCTGCATGATGTGTTTTCCTGGTTTGTCTAGTAGGTGAGCCAAAGGGAACAGGCCTAAAATCTCTCCTGATTGATGTGTGCCTTGTGAGTGTTAAGGGCTCCAGCCACAGGTTGTGATAAATTATCCTGAGGGAGATCAAAGCCTGACTCCAGGGAGTGGTCAGGAGGACGTTGCTGTGAGTAGAGACCTCTTTTTGTACCATTTTGTAAAATTAAATTTTCCTTATTTAACCTCT
This sequence comes from Equus przewalskii, assembly GCF_037783145.1. Taxonomy (NCBI): domain Eukaryota; kingdom Metazoa; phylum Chordata; class Mammalia; order Perissodactyla; family Equidae; genus Equus; species Equus przewalskii. Next base: position 11,977,098 of record NC_091836.1, read on the forward strand.
CAAAACCCAAATTTCCTCATCTGTAAAGTACCTTGTCCAAAATACCACAGCCAAAATTAGTGGAGCACAGGTTTGAATCCCAATCTGTATGACTCTAAAGTCTAGATTGTCAACCTATCAATATTGTGTGCTTGAGTATATGTTATTAAGTGGATTTTAGGCTATCAAAGGAAAGGAAGTGTTTATTTATATTCAAGATTAGGAATAAGTCATGTTGATTTCTTACTGTTCCTGAGCAGGAACAGCTTTAGAATAATCTTCTAAGGGCTAGAGGTAGGAGAAAAACTAGTTTGGTGCATTTCTTTTACTGAATTCTTATGTCACTATATTCGGTTGTTTTGACACATGCTATTATAGTAGTTTTTGTAATCTAATGTTTTCTTCATCTATTGGAGAAGTAAGAATGAATTTTCAGAGCAAGTCCACAATTATCGATGTCTGGTGAACCACACGAAATCTCACACACTCCCGGAATCAGATTTAGGATGAAGCAACATGCTATACATGATGTTTAAACTGTGATAAATCCCTAATCCCATTATTATTTAATTACACAGACTAGTCCACTTATCTTTTGGAGGCACTGAAAGCAGGCAGGTTGGGGGCGAGTGGCCAAAAATGAGATATTCTTAGACTTATCCGTTTAATAATTTTTTAATAATTTTCAGGTAAATGGTTAGGCTTGTGAGGCCTCCAGTTTATATTTTCAACATTATTAGAATCATTAACTGAGCCCTAAATTTTACCACCACTGTTTTAACCATTGACAAAGAGAACTAACTACACGTTGTCTATACAGTTAAAACCAGTCCCTTCCTTTATGGAATTTGCAACCCATCAAGCTGTTTCATCTGTCTTGAGATCACCTTCCTTCCTTCGACCCCCTGCCACATCGAAATGGCAAAGACCTACTCTTCACTCATTTAATAAACATTTATTTATTAATAATAAGAGACTACTTTATGTGAGGTGTTGTGTCAGATACTGGGAAGAGAAAGTCAATTAAAGGAAAAAGTATGGCTTTAATCCTCAAGGTGCTTACTGTCTAAGCTGGGGCACTTGGTCTGGAATCCCTGGGGGTTCATTAGTGAATCCTTGGGTAGATAGCTGCATGTCACTTGAAATTGTAGGCAAAATTTGTGTGACTCTACATTTTTGGAGAAAGTAGGTCAAAAGTGTTTAGTAGAATCTCAAAGATGTAAGTGTAAATGACTCCCCAAAAATGTTGAAAAAAATTGGTCTAGTGAGAGGGGAAGGCATGTAAATGAAAAATAATTTTGAAAGAAGTGTGCATTTTTCTATGGAAACAGAGAAAGGTCATATAAATGAAATTGTGGGCAGTAGGAACCGATTATAACTGAGCTGAATTTTGAAAACTAAATAACTACGCAAAAGGACAGAAGAAAATCCTAGGCAAAATTGTGCTGGTAGGCACAAGGAAACTAAAAAGCACAATGTTTTTTGGGTCCCTGAAAGTAATTTGGTATATCTGGGGAGTAAGGGCGAGTGGTTGAAGAAGGAGGTTATGAAGGAAGAGGCTGGATTGGGTGTTGAACTAGAGAAATAGGCAGGAGCCTTATGTGAAAGGAGACCCAGAGTTAGAAATCTTTCTGTTACTTCACACGACATCAGGACAATTATTGAGTAAAGACAGTTGGATTTGAAATTTAGAAGGCTTACCCTGCAGTAAGAGGATAGATGAGGACAAACTGGATACGAAAAGAAGGCTCCTGCCGGACACAGGCGATGAGGCCTGAATTGAAGCTGTTATTGAGGTCAGAAAGAGGGTGAACCAAAGAATATACTGATGAAGGCCTTGCCGACCTTCTGAAAAGAGGAATACATGAGATAAGATTAGGATACCCCACTACCTCAGTGGACTGCAGTGTCATTCATGGGGTAGGGACTTTGGGAGGAGAGCGCATTTGAGAGAAACCAAATATAGTTTTGAACATATTGAGATTAAATGTCAATGAGATAACCAAGTGGAGACATACAATAGATGGTTAGACATACAGGTTTGGAATCAGCTTAGGGTGGAAGTTTGAAGAACATTGTTACCAGGGGGAGTACATGGCATAAGAGAGAAGCTCATAGGAACACTAGTAGGAAACATTATATTTGTATATAAAATATATTATTTTATATTTATATTATATTTATATTAATATATATAACTATATTATATATTATGTATACATAATATATTGTATATATATATATTGTGTGTATATATGTAGAGAGAGAGAGAGAAAGGGACAACTAGGAGATAAACTAGGGAAAAAGGACAGAGTGGCTTAAAGTGGCAAATGGTCCAGAATGGTAAAGTAAGATTAAGGCTGGTAAGCATTCCACTGAGTTGGCATCCTGACGGATGTGTACCGGGATTTTCCCCCTTGTTTTGTAAATGAATAGGAAGCACATCTCTAATATCTTCTTCTCCAAGGATCCATTCTAGACTTTCCTCCCTGGAATTGATCTCTTTCAGCCCTAACTCTCACAGCATGTTATTTAAACTGTTATATTACACTCCACCTTTTCCGGTATATGTGTATTTCATTTTCTCCACTAGAATGTAAATTTCAAGATGACAGAAACCATACATTATTCATCATTGTATCAAAGACAGGACCCTACATATTCTGGGCATAAAATAGACTCAATAAATACTTGCAGAATTGAATTAAATTATAGTTTTCATGAATATATCCCATCTCTTCTACTTGAATAATGCTGATGGAATAGTCTGCTTGAGAAATGATATTTTTGGCACTTTACTTCCCCAAGTCAATTTTCTCATGACTCATTTCTTATTGAAATGATATGGTTGGGGTTTTTGGGCAGCACTCAACCAAAAAGAATTCCAAATTCTTGTTTTGCAACATGGTACAACTGTCTCAGGTACTGTCCTTAAATTTTCAAAAAGATCTTCACATAAAATTCACTCTAAGCTTAGAGAACTTGCACACATTTCCATTTCGTTTTTGAGAGGAGAGAGGCACAGATGTTTTGAAATCTAGAAAATTGCACTACAGAATTTCACAACTCCAAAATGTTTGTGTCTCACGGTTTTAGGTGTTCCTGCCTGCTAGAGGAAGGGACAAGTTTGTAATTTACCAATGGATCTTGAGATCATAATCTCATTTGTAGGAATTTCACTCTCAGTCTTCTCTACAAAGTAACACAGTCTGGGTGATTCTTGCTTACGTATAAAAATTAATTTAATGTCTATCAGCAGCTACTTTGATGTTAGTTGGGAATTTAGAGTCTCTGCAAGTTTGTGATAATGACCACAGTAAAATAAGCAAACAAACACAACTCCAAAAAAGCAGAACTTTTTGTTTCTTTTTATCTAGAGAATTACTACAGGACCAATTTTTTCTAATTTATATTGAGTACCTAGAACATTCCTATAGAACATTTAATAGAAGAACAAAGATTTTAACAATGTTCAATGGTTATACTTCAATCCTTCAAGGTGTACCTAGCTCCCCAGGAGTCAGGATGCTGGAGATGAAACAGGCATGGAGTCTGAGCTTCAGTCCTTACTGCAGCTCTCCTTGCAGGCCTTGTGAGCCTGGGCTTGATCAGCAGAGGAGACCCAGGCCTGGGAATGGGAAAGCACCAGAATCCTGGAGTTTGAATCTAACTCAGTTCTCCGGCTGACCCAGGGCAAATTGCTTAACTTCTCTAAGCTTCAGTTTTCTGTAAAATGGGAAAAATTGTGATACTACCTGCCATGTAAAATTGTTGTGAAGATTAAATGGGACAATTATGAAAAGCAATTTACACTACTCCTGGCTCATAATAATATCTTGGTAAGTTACATACTTAAGCATCTAAAAAATTAAGTTTTCTCACCTGTAAGTTGGAGGTGGTAATAATACTGCTTCATGGAGTAGCTATGAGGATTAAATGAGGTTCTCTGTGTTAGGTATCTTTCTCTTTTCCAGATATATAGGAAGTTTCTTCCTCCCTCCTTATAATAGTAAGTGGTTCATTTCACAAATATCTGTTGAAAACCCAACATGTGCTTGTTACCATAGATAATTACATACGTTAGGTTCTCATAAGTGAAAAAAGAGAGACAATAAGGGCTAGTGGAACAATCTCTAGTTCTAGAGACAGAAAGCCAGGATTATCATTTTAGCTTCACTATCCTTTAGCTTTATGAATTTAGATAAGTCATTTGACTTTTTTGGTAGTCAGTCTCCTTATTTCCTCAACTGGGGTGGTAACAACCACCCTACTTGACATCAGGGGTATTGATAGGACCAAGACAATGCATGTAAATGTTCAATGTAAAGTGCCAAGTGTTATTATTGATAACAGTTTACTACTATTTCCCAGGATGAAGGAACACAAGAGAGGAAATTCGTCGGTGCACTAAGAATTCACTTCTAAGAAGGATCAGATGAGATATGACCAGGCAGGAGACTCTTATTCAGACTTCCCCCCATAGCTTTTAGAGTTAAGTTACTTGCAAAGTCCTAAAAGTCAAAGTCATCTAAATGCCAAAGGCGATAATTCCACAGAATTTACAGGTTGATCTTGTCTGTGTTAATGTGGCATGGGCAAAAAAGCTTGTTTGTTTGTTGCAAGCAATAGTTTCTACAATAATTCTTATACTCATGATGCTGCCAAATTAATTACCATTCCCTGCAGGACTAAACTTTGGATGCCCAGGCCAAAGCTAGATATCTTAGAAGCAGATTTAATGCCACCCAGTCCACAAGGATTTGCTTATATTATTGCTCCACACAGAATCAATCTGTGCTTGCCTGGCGTGCAGAGAATTCTCCAGACTAGCAATATGCTGCTTCCTGTTCCTTTATTGGTAACCTGGTTTCTTCAGTCCCTTGCAAACTATATTTGAAGGCTTGGGGGCCTTAAAATGATTCAAATTTACAACAAACATTATTGGCTACTGAAGTCACATTCTTTTCTCTTCCTATGTTTACAATCCAGAAACCTCAAACCTTAAATCCAAGAAACTGTGTAAGGCAGTCAGCAGTAGAGGTGTGAAGTGTCAAGAAGCCCTGGCTTTTAAACGGGCATCATACCAACTGTGAAGTGAAGAATTTTCTGTCCAACAGTTTTTATACTTTCTCCCATGGGGAGAAAGAATTTAGTTTTCTGATACCAAGTCTTTTTCACGTAGTTTGCTCTGGATGGACTTGTCAAAGTTAATGTCTTTATAAAAACACCCATGTACAAATTTGAGAGTTAAGCAAAACATACTAATCTTGGAAGTATTTTCCAAAATCTGGAAATATCAGGTAAATATTTATAATTAGTAAAGTAACCTTTTTCTGAATTAGAGATATTTTCTTACATTCTCTCCAGGACTAACAGTGATCACACTAATTGGCAGAACATCACAGTCCATACATTTCTGAAAGTCAAAAGTGTCATAATGCTGCAACAGGGGCTCATGTGCTGATAAAGCAGGCAGGCTCTTTGGTGGTATGACTTGGTCAGAAATAGCTCATCTACCTGAATTCCTAGACTGCCTGAAGTCACTACTTTGGGAAGCTGGCAGAGAAATGTGAGCCACTGTTAGACAAATGATCAAGTAGATCCAGATGCTGATAGAAGAGATTGTAGAATGGATAAGTTTTAATGAGGGGAAAAAGAGAAAAAAACTGATGCAGAGCACTGTGGAATTCACTATATTTTCTCAGAATTAACATGACAGTATTAAGAATATGAAATGGGAAGAGGAAAAAAGCAAACCATGCTTCCTTCTTTCATTAATTCAATAAATATTAAGTATAAATGAGTATAAACGTGTTCGGCTCTAGGAATGCATAGTTTTCATTCTCAAAAAGCTTACAATAGGGGAAAACATAAAGGTAAATGGGTGATTTTACTGTCCTGTAAGTCATGCTGCAATAGAAGGAGTACAGGAATATATAGAAGCATGAGAGGAGGGGCATCTAATCTCGTCAGTTTCCTGGAGGAAACTATGGCATTTTTGTTATCCAGGCAGAGAGGAATGGTAGAGGCAGAGGAAACAGCAAGCTCTCCCCGTCAGCTCCAGGCTGCATTTTAGAAGAGATGCCCGGAGTTTGCTACAGTTGCAGTAGAGCATTGGGAAAAAGACATGGCCAGCAATAAGGCTGTTAAGCTTGGACTCAGTCCCTGAAGGGCTCTTCCAGCTTTGTTAGGAATTGAGCTTTATCCTAAGGGTAATGGAACAATGCATTTTCTATTATCCTATGAGAAGAGGGAGCAAAGTAGAGTGTTTAGGATTGTGAACTCCGTTCCTCAGTTTCCTTATCTGTAAAATGGGATAATAATAATAATAAAACCTCCCTTATAAGGTTTTTGAAAGAATTGAACAACTTAAACCACAGAAAGCACTTAGAACAGTGTCTGCAACATAGTAAGCGCTCAATAAGTGTTAGCTATTTGAATTATGACACATTTTAAGCAAGAGAGTGACATGATCAGACTTCTGCTGTGAAATGATCACTCCGGCCTCAGAAGGGGAAATGGTTTTACAGTTTATCCAATAGTGTGAGGATTTTCAATGTGGAGAACACTTGGATGTGTGTGCTGGTTGTGGGTAAGCGATGACATGATGTTCAGAGTAAACACTTTCTTGGAGTGCAGGAGTAGAGTTTTCTAATTTTAAAATGAAAAAGAACCCTGTATGATCATTTGACTTTAACATTCTCATTTAACATACAAGTAAACTGAGGCTTACAGAGGTCAAATGACTTACTCAAAGTCCCACAGCTAGTGGGTGGCAGATTTGGTGATAAACGTCAAGTCCTTTGGATCTTAGTCCATAGCTATTTTGGTTCTTCCTCTATGTCCTTAAAAGACCATAAGAGGAGTGGATCAACAGTGACTAAGTTTGTTCCTCAGGCCCTTTTCTCTGAGGCAGGTCTCATTCAAGCTACCAGGAAACAGTGTGCCCTGCATTTAAGTAATCTCCCCAGGCACTGTCCCCATGTTATTGAAAGTTTTTTGTTGATTTTGTTTTCTGTCTTACATTTCAGAAGATGAAAGGAGGTCTCAGTTGAGAATATTCCATTTTCCAATTTCTGACCAAATTTCTTAAGCAAAATGAAAAACAAACTACTCTCTTGAATGAAAGTGGTTGTCAGGAATGGAGACAACCTGGGATATCTTTGTTTCACAGACACTGTCCCATAGTATAACCTTTTAAGAACTATTTCAAAGTAGTATTTTTCACTGTGGGAAATGGGGAGCAATTTTGATGCTACTTCCAATCAAGGAAATTAGAGCCGGGAAAGCTTTTAGGGACTCTGGTTCCACCTCTCTCCATTCCTGGGTTGTTTGACAAAATTTCACAAATGGCCTCATGCATCTCTCTGCTGGGGAGTGGAATCATGGGGCTTGGTGCCAGCATTGTTCCATGTCTTAGAGACAATTGTTTGATTCCCTTTTTGACCCATCTAGGAAATGAGAAAGAATGAGTGATTTATAAACGTAGCTTTCTGGCATGACATGACACAAAGCATTCAAGAGACTTTTAACTCAGAGAATTTAACTCAAAATAGTACTTATTATATTACTTTTTAAAATACCTTTAAAAAATGATTGTTTGAAAAGAGCGTTATTTTTTGATATAGAGTTCTTGGGGTTAACATGTAAATATATAACGCAATATTTATTATTTTGGTCTATTAACATCTATCTTTTGCCGCTACTAGGATATCATGTTGGTAAGGGGTGCTAATAAAAATATTGCCTAGGGTTGGCCTTGTTACCTAGTGGTTAAGTTTGGTGCACCATACTTCAGCAGCCTGGGTTCGGTTCCCAGGCACGAAGCTACCCCACTCACTGGTGGCCGTGCTGTGGTGATGACGCACATACAAAATAGAGGAAGATTGGCACAAATGTTGGCTCAGGTGAATCATCCTCAAGCAAAAAGAGGAAGATTGGCAACAGACATTAGCTCAGGGCCAATGTTCCTCAGCAAAAAAAAAAAAAAAGAAAAAAATTGCGTATAAGAATAATGAATATCAACTGAATCCCCCTCTCCAGAATCAAGCAGACTGATGAGCAGAGTTGGAATAATGCCAAGGGCAACAGATATTTACCTTACAAACTCACCTACTCAGTTTGTACTTACCTCCTCAATTTGTGGAAAAAGGTACAAATAGGGCCTGAGGAGTATAAAGATATTATTGAACTAATACTTTCATCTTTCATTATATATCTAATTATTAAGTACATCTTGTTTATAAAATGTATGTACCATCAGAAGATTTTCTTAATAACTTGCTGGGTACGGCACAGTGGAAATAGAGTCCTGATGGTGATGGATATTAGTGGATAGCATCCATTACCCAGAATAGAGGATACACTCTGAAAGTCACTCATTGTACTACACAGTTGGTCATTTTGAGGAGGAACAGTTCATTCATTTAAGAAAGATTCTGGAAAGATTCTAGAATTATGAGAGTTAATCATTACCTTTGACCAACTTTTATTTTCATAGGGAAAACAGTCCTCTCCCACATTTTCTCCACTATGACTTAAATTGAATAAATTGTCAGTGTTTAAATGTGACTGGAGAAGCTGAAACTTACCATTCTCATCTTATTGCATTGAGTTGGGTTCCAGTCTCATCTTTATAACTATAGGCTCTGTGACTTTAGGCAAGTCATTTAATATTTCTTACTTTCCAAAGTCTGCCCTGTGGGGCACAGGCAGGCTGATGGATAGATTATAGATGGGTTTGGAGAGCATTTGGAAGGTTTTAAGCCTGGAAATGACATGATTTGGCTTACTTTTTAAAAGGCTCACTCTGTCTGTTATGTTTGGAGGCTATTGCAAAAATTCAAGAGAAGGATGATAGGAGCTCGGACTAGGGTGGTGGCAGGAAACATGGTGAGAAGTGGTCAAATTCTGGATGTATTTTGAAGGTAGAGTCAACTAGGTTTCCTTGTTAAATTTTCTGTGGGACATGAGCCAATGATACTTCCAAAGTTTATGACCTCAGCAACTAAAATTATGGGGTCACAGCAGCTGAGATGGAAATGTTGCAGGTGAAGCAAAATTGATGTGTCTATGTGTGTGTATGGGTGGGGTTGATTTGCAGCTCAGCTCTGACATGTTAGATTTGACATTACTACTTATTTTTTCATATTTTGCTTGACAGTCTTAACCAAATGATCTCAAGACTTTTAAATAGGCAAAGAACTAATGAAAAATGTGTGGATATTGGAGCTGAACAGATCTGGACTCTAGTGCCAGCTCCTCCACTTATAGGCTGTTGGAACTTGGGCAAGACACCTTAATCTAGTGAGTTTCAGCTTTAGTATCTGTAAAATGAACACAGTGACATCTACAATGATATCTATTTTCATGAGGATAAATGAAATACCATAGGTGAAACAACAGGCACATAGTGTATAATAAATAAATGTTTATTATTATTCTTAACAATAGAAAGTGTTGTTCCATGCATAAGTGGTAAATCATGACTTTCCAGATGCTACTCTGAACTCTGCTCTCAGTATATCCTCTGAATTTTAAATCTCCAGAGCCGTGTTTCCTATGCCTTCCTAACCTTCCTGCCTTAGTTGGTACAGTATGCTGTTCCTCCTCTTTCCGTCCATAGAGTTACCTGTACCCTGGTCTAATACACCCTTTTTCCTCAAGGGACACCAAGCCTTAAAGACCAGATCAACAGATTTTCCTTACTGTCAGTTATTTACTCCAATATGTTAATATTGACTTGTACTTAACAGAGAGAAGGTTGGAAAAATAGGGTGAATCTGTATTCCTAATGTTCTTCTTCAAGAAAGGATGATAGTAAAGGTGGGACTTTCACACCATGAGAGTGAGCTGTGAAGTTAGAGTCATAAAGACCCAGTGTTTTTGGCTTGAATGATCAGGGGACAGCTTTGAGAAAAATAACCTGGGCCAATGGGAGTGAACTTTGGGAGGTTCACATGAGTGGATGTCTCTCATCTTTTTACTAAAGTCGCATCTATTTGAGGATCCTGGCCTTATACAAAAGTCTCAGTTCCAATGTCCTTACTTTTATTTTTTTTTGAGGAAGATTAGCCCTGAGCTAATATCTGCCGTGAATCCTCCTCTTTTTTGCTGAGAAAGACTGGCCCTGAGCTAACATCCATGCCCATCTTCCTCTACTTTATATGTGAGACGCCTCCCACAGCATGGCTTGCCAAGCGGTACATAGGTCCACACCTGGAATCCAAACTGGCAAACCGTGGTCTGCCGAACTGGAGCACACGAACTTAACCACTGCACCACTGGGCCGGCCCCACAATGTCGTTACTTAAGGAAAGGCCAAACCAAGTCTGTAGGCAAAACCTGTATGATAAACTCCCATTCCCTTACTGCTGGAGCTTCTGTCAGCATCAGATTTCCAGTTCTTTTTGATTTTGGTAACTATGAATTTTCCATTCTATCTGGAGAGCTCAGCTAAGAATGTACAGTATACATACACATACACACACTTATATAAAATTCAGCCTCTCTAGGTGCTTGTAGGGAGGATTTCTGCATTATTAATCTGTCTTTTGCCTGGAACATCAAAAGTAAAGGATTCCTCCTCAATCAAACATTAACATGGATTTACCACTCGTTTGTCCTCTTTCCCTGTGTAAGACTTTCTATTGCAACAAGCCAAGGAAACTATGTTTTCTACTTCATAGAAAACTTCTGCTGCATGTTTAGGCCATGAATGGAAAAAAAATGAACAAAATGAACCAAAACAGAAAAGAAATGGAATTGACTGGAAAAATCAACTCAATTCTATGAAAATAATTAACAAAAATGTTAACTTTTTTCCCCACTTTAGGTGCAGGTTTCCTTATCTGAATGTTTACATTGCAAAATAAAAACATAATTAAAAATGTTTAATAATGTGGGGGGATAAAAATATTCACTAAAGTTTTTTAAATCAGCAAAATTAATAATCAAGCAGAAGAATTGTTGAATAATATAACTGCATATTCAGTTGATTTGGTAAAAGGAGAGAGAATATTAAGATAGATATTAGAAAAAAAATCCACAAAACTAAGAGCTAATTATTTGAAAAGATGAACAAAATTGGCAAACCTTTAGCTAGATTCTCCAAAGAAAAAAGAGAGAGGACTCAAATAAAATCAGAAATGAAAGAGGAGATGTTACAACTGATGCCACAGAAATACAAAGATCATAAGAGATTATTATGAACAATTATAAGTAAACTAATTGGATAACCTAGAAGATATGGATAAATTCCTAGAAATATACAACCTACTAAGACTGAATCATGAAGAAATAGAAAATCTGAACAGAGCAATAACAAGTAAGGAGATTGAATCAGTTATTAACAACTTCCCAACAAAGAAAAGTCAAGGACAAGAATAGTTGGTGAATTCTACCAAACACTTAAAGAAGAATTAATACCAGTCCTTGTCAAACACTCCGGAAAAATTCAAGAGGAGGGAACACTTCCAAACTTGTTTTACAAGACCAGCATTACCCTGATACTAAAGCCAGCTGAGGATATTACAAGAAGAAAAACTACAGGCCCATAGCCCTGATGAATATAGATTCAAATCTTCTCAACAAAATATTAGCAAACTGAATTCAACAGCACATTAAAAGGATAATACAGTATTATCTAGTGGGATTTATTCCTGGGATGCAAGGATTGTTTGACATATGCAAACCAATCAATGTGATACATCACTTTAACAAAATGAAGGATAAAAGTCATATGTTCACATCAATGGATACAGAAAAAGCTTTTGACAAAATACAACATACTTTCCTGGCAAAAATTTCAACAGATTGGGTAGAGAAGAAATCTACCTCAACATAATAAAGGCCACATATGACAAGCCCACAGCTATCAGACTCAACAGGGAAAGACTGAAAGCTTTTCCTCTAAGATCAGGAACAGGACAAGGGTGCCTACTGACTCCACTTTTATTTAACACAGTACTGAAGTACTAGCCAGAGCAATCAGGCAAGAAAAAGAAATGAAAGGCATCCAAATCTATAAATTGTTTCTATTTACAGATGATATGATTTTTTTATTGAGATATAATTGGCATATAACATTATATTGGTTTTAGGCATACATCATTTGACATTTGTATATTTTATAGAATGATCATCAAATATGGAATTAACATCTGTCAGCAAACATAGTTACAAACTTTTTTATTGTGATGAGAATTTTTAAGATCTATTCTCTTAGCAACTTTCAAATATACAATACAGTGTTGTTAACTATAGTCACTATGCTGTACATTATGTTCCATGACTTATGTATTTTATAACTAGAAGTTTATACCTTTTCACCACCTTCACCCATTTTGCCCATCCTCCACCCCCACATCTGGCAACCATCAATCTGTTCTCTGTATTTATAAGCTCAGTTTTGTGGGGTTTTTCAGATTCCACACATAGGTAAGATCATATGCTATTTGTCTTTCTCTGACTGATTTATTTTACTCCATATAATGCACTCATGGTCCATCCATGTTGTCTCAAATGGCAAAATTTCCTTTTTTATGGCTGAATAATATTCCATTGTATATATATGTGTATATATGATGGACGCTTAGGTTGCTTCCATGTCTTGGCTATTGTAAATAATGCTGCAATGAACATAGGGGGTGCATGTATTTTTTCAAGTTAATGTTTTCATTTCCTTCAGATAAATACCCAGAAGAAGTGGAGTTGCTGGGTCATATTTAGTTCTATTTTTAAGTTTTTAGGAACCTCCATACTATTTTCCATAGTGGCTACACCAATTTACATTCTCACTAACAGTGCACAAGGGTTCCCTTTTCTCCACATCTTTGCCAACACTTGTTATTTCTTGTCTTTTTGGTAATAGCCATTCTAACAGATATGAGGTGATATCTCATTGTGGTTTTGATTTGCATTTCCTTGATGATTAGGTATGTTGAGCATCTTGTCATGTACCTGTTGGCCATGTGTATGTCTTCCTTGGAAAAATGTCTATTCAGATCCTCTGCTAATTTTTTAATCAGATTATTTGTTTTTATTTTTTGTTATTGAGTTGCGAGTTTTTCATGTCTTTTGGATATTAACCCCTTATCAGATACGTGATTTGCAAATATTTTCTCCCATTCAATAGGTTGCCTTTTCATTTTTTTTGATTGTTTCTTTTGTTGTACAGAAGCCTTTTAGTTTGATTTAGTCCCATTTGTTTATTTTTGCTTTTATTGCCTTTGCTTTGGGGGTCAAATCCAAAAAGTCATCACCAAGAGTGATGTCAAGGAGCTTGCTGCCTGTATTTTCTTCTAGGAATCCTCTGGTTTCAGCTCTTTACTCTATTTTGAGTTAATTTTTGTATAGGGTGTAAGATAGTGGTCCAGTTTCATTCTTTTGCATGTGGCTATCCAGTTTCTCCATCATCATTTATTAAAGAGACTGTCCTTTCCTCCTTGACTATCCTGGCTCTTTTGTCTTAAATTAATTGACTATATATGCATGGATTTGTTTTTTGGATCTCTCTTAAATTTCATTGGTCTATGTGTCTGTTTTTATGCCAATACCATACCGTTTTCATTACTATAGCTTTGTAATATATTTGAAATCAAGAAGCGTGATGCCTTCAGCTTTGTTCTTCTTTCTCAAGATTGCTTTGGCTATTTGGGGTCTTTTGTTGTACTCTACAAATTTTAGGATGATGTGTTCTATTTCTGTGAAAAATGCTGTTGGTATTTTGATAAGGATTGCATTGAATCTGTAGATTGCTTTGGATAGTATGAACATTTTAACAATAGTAATTCTTCCCACTCATGAACATGGGCTACGTTTTCATTTATTTGTGTTTTCAATTTCTTTCCTCCATGTATTATAATTTTCTAGGTACAGGTCTTTCATCTCCTCAGTTAAATTTATTCCTTGGTATTTTATTCTTTGAATGCAATTGTAAATGGGATTGTTTTCTTAATTTCTCTTTCTGATAGTTTGTTATTAGTGTAAAGAAACAACAGATTTTGTGTATTGATTTGGTTTCCTCCAACTTTACTGAATTTGTTTATTGGTTCTAAGGACTTTTTGATGGAGTCTTTGGGATTTTCTATATAGATTATCATGTCATCTACAAATAATGAGAGTCAAACTTCTTTCTTTATGATTTGGATGCCTTTTATGTCTTTTTCTTGCCTAATTGGTGTAGCTAGGACTTCCATCACTATGTTGAATAAAAGTGGCAAGAGTGGGCACCCTTGACTTGTTCCTAATCTTAGGGGAAAAGCTTTCAGCTTTTCACCATTGAATATGATGTTAGCTGTGGGCTTGTCATATATGGCCTTTATTATGTTGAGTTGTATTCCCTCTATATTCACTTTGTTGTGAGTTTTTGGATGTTGAATTTTCTCAAGTGCCTTTTAAACTACACTGGCATCTCAGAAATAAATCCTACTTGATTATGGTATATGATCCTTTTAGTGTATTGTTGAATTTTACTTGATAATATTTTGTTGAGGATATTTACATCTGTGTTTATCAGGGATATTGGCCTGTAGTTTTCTTTTCTTGTGGTGTCCTTGTCTGGTTTTAGTATAAGGGTAATGCTAGCCTTGTAAAGTGAGTTTGGAAGTATTTCTCCTCTTCTGTTTTTTGGAAGAGTTTGAGAAGGATTGGTATTAATTCTTTAAATGTTTGATAGAATTCTCCAGTGAAACCATCTGGTCCTAAATTTTTGCTTGTTGGGATGTTTTTGATTACTGATTCAATCTCCGTACTAGTAATTGGTCTGTTCAGATATTCTGTTTCTTCATGATTCAGTCTTGCAAAGGTTATATGTTTGTAGGAATTTATCTGTTTCTTCTAGGCTGTCCAATTTGTTGGTGTATAATTTTTCATAATAATTTCATGATACTTTGTATTTCTGTGGTATCAGTCATAACATCTCCTTTCCGTTTCTAATTTTATTTATTTGAGTCCTCTCTCTTTTTTTTATTGGAGAATCTAGCTAAAAGTTTGTCAATTTTGTTTATCTTTTCAAAAAAACAGCTCTTAATTTCATTGATTTTTTTCTATTCTTTTTAGTCTCTATTTTGTTTATTTCTGCTCTGATCTTTGTTAATTCCTTCCTTCTAGTTACTTTTGGATTTATTGTTCTTATTTTTCTAGTTCCTCCAGGTGTAAATTTAGGTTGTTTTTTTGAGATCTTTCTTGTTTCTTGCTATAGGTATTTATCACTATGGAGTTCTCTCTTAGAACTACTTTTGCTATATCTCATAAGTTTTGGCATGTTGTATTTCTTTTTCATTTTTATCAGGTTTGTTTTTTTAATTTCTCTTTGGATTTTCTCTTTGACCCATTAGTTGTTGAGTAGCATGTTGTTTAATCTCCACGTGTTTATGGTTTTTCCAATTTTCTTATAATTGATTTCTAGTTTTATATCATTGTGGTTGGAAAAGTTGCTGGATATGATTTCAGTCTTCTTAAATTTATTAAAATTTGTTTTGTGGTGTGACATGTGTAACATGATCTATCTTGGAGAATGTTCCATGTTTGCTTGAGAAGAATGTATATTTTGTTGCTTTTGGATGGGATGTTCTGTATGTCTGTTAAGTCCATCTGATCTAACATCTCATTTAAGGTCAAAGTTTCCTTATTGCTTTTCTGTGGATGATCTATCCATTGGTGAAAATGGGGTATTAAAGTCTCCTATTGTTATTGTATTGCTATCTATTTCCCCCTTTAGGTCTTTTAATCTTTCCTTTATGTATTTAGGTGGTCCTATGTTGGGTGCATTAATTACAGATGTTATATCCTATTCTTGGATTGACCCCTTTATCACTATATTATGACTTTCTCTGTCTCTTATGACAAGTCTTTGTCTTAAAATCAATTTTTTGATGATAGAAGTATAGCTACCACAGCTTTCTTTAGATTTCTATTTGTATGGAATATCTTTTTTCATCCCTTCATTTTAGTCTGTGTGTGTCCTTACACCTGAAGTAAGTCTCTTGTAGGAAGTGCATGTATGTCTTTTTTTTTTCCCCCCTTCAGCCACTCTATGTATTTTGATTGGAAAATTTAGTCCATTTACATTAAATAAGTAATTATTGATAAATATGTACTTATTTCCATTTTGTTAATTGTTTTATGACTGTTTTGTAGTTCCTCTCTTCCTTTCTTCTTCTCTTATTCTCTTCCTTTGTGATTTGATGATTTTCCATAGTGATATGGTTATATTTCTTTCTCTTTTGTGTATCTGCTATAGGAGTTTGCTTTGTGTTTACCATGAGGCTTACATAAAACAACTTATATTTATAGAAATCTATTTTAAATTGATAATGGAAATTCAGATGCATTATAAAGCTCTACAATTTTACTCCCCTACCCATGCTTTATGTTTTTGATGTCACAATTTATATCTTTTATCTTGTGTACCCATTCACACATTATTGTACTTATAGTTATTTTTACTACTTGTATCTTTTAACATTCATGCTAGCTTTATAAGTGCTTAATCCCCCATCTTTCCAACATTAGATTATTCTGAATTTTTCTATATATTTGCCATTACCAGTGAAATTTATATTTTTATATGTTTTCCTGTTACAAATTAGTGTCCTCTAATTTCAGCTTAAAAAGTCCCTTTAACATTTCTCATAAGGCTGGTGTTCTAGTGATGAACTCTTTTAGCTTCTACTTGTCTGGAAAAGTCTCTATCTATCCTTCAATTCTGAAGGACAACTTTGCCAAGTAGAGTATTTTTGGTTGACAGTTTTTTCCTTTCAGCAAATGGAGTACCTCCTGCCACTCCCTTCTGGCCTGCAAAGTTTCTGCTGAAAAGTCTGCTTATAGTCTTATGGGAGTTTCCTTGTACATAAAAAGTTGTTTTTCTCTGGCTTCTTTTAAGATTCTCTCCTTGTCTTTAACTTTTGACACTTTAATTATAATGTGTCTTGATGTGGGTCTCCTTGAGTTCATCTTGTTTGGAATTCTTTGGGTTTCCTGGATGTGAATGTTGTTTCCTTCCCTAGGTTAAAGAAGTTTTCAGCCATTATTACTTCAAATATGTTTTCTCTCCCCCTTCGCCTTCTGAGACCCCTATAATGCTAATGTTGGTCTGCTTGATGTCCCATAAGGCCCTTAAGCTATCCTCACTATTTTTCAATTTTTATTCTTTTGTCTTTTTGTTGCTCTGATTGGATATGTTCTACTGCCCTCTCTTCGAGTTTGCTGATTTTTCTTCTGCTTCATCTAGTCTACTGTTAAACCCCTCTATTGTATTTTTCAATTTAGTTACTGTGTTATTCAGCTCTGTCATTTCTGTTTGTACTTTCTTATAATTTCTATCTCTTTGTTGAAATTCTCACTTTGTTCATCCATTCTTCTCCTGACCTCGGTGAACATCTTTATGACCATTATTTTGAACTCTGTATCAGGTAAATCACTTATCTTTACTTCACAATAATCCTTTTCTGAGGTTTTATCTTGTCATTTTGTTTGGAACATATTCTTTTGTTTCTTCATTTTCCTTGCCTCTCTATGTTGGGTTTTTTCTTTTAACCCTGAGGAAGATTCACCCTGAACTAATATCTATTGCCAATCTTCCTCTTCTTTTTTGCTTGAGGAAGATTAGCCCTGAGCTAACATCTGTACCAATCTTCCTCTACTTTGTATGTGGTTGCCTCCACAACATGGCTGATCAGTAGTGTAGGTCTGTGCCTGGGATCTGAACACAGCCACCAAACTGGAGTGCACTATGCCACAGGGCTGCCCCCTCCATGTTGGTTTTTATGCACTAGATAAAGCAGCCTCCTCTCCCAGTCTTGAAGGAGTGGCCTCATGTAGGAGATGAAACTTATCATTCAACCCTGTCCCGGCTCTTGGTTGTCTTTCAAACACTTGTGATCACCCAAGCAGGCTACTTTATTCTTAGTGACTCCCAGTAGTTGAGGATGTGCCAAGACCTGTCAGTGTTCCAAAGGGGAGAATCTCAGTCAGCACCTACTTTCAGGCTGATTGGAAGCTAGATCCTGAAGCGGCAACTTTGAAAGTATTTACATATACCTCTAGTAAGGGAAGACTGAGATGTGCGCATTTCTGTCTGCTCCCTCTTCTTTGAGCCCCAGGGTGATAGCCAGTTAAAGACTGTTTCTTTGCTTATTACCATTTCACTGAAGCCATGAACACAAGCCCTACTGGCCACCAGAGCCAGGCAATCAAGGGATGTGTCCTCTGGGCGGCAAAAAATAAAAATAAAAGCCACAGCAACAGACATGTACACAACCTCCTTTCTCAGAGACACTGACAACCTCAGTGGGGAAGAGGCAGAGCGTGAAAATGGCATCTGCCAGCCTCCTCGGTCTGTAGAGAAGATTGTAGTCAGCCCCTAGGTGTGTGTTCAATTAGAAGCTTACCCCTTAAGCCATAGGCATGAAGATAAGCTAATAGGCCTCTTTCACAGTAAGACTAGGGGTGCATTTCAGTCTGCTGTCTTTATGCTTAGGGGGATTGCCAATTAGGAACAGCTTCTCCATTTATAATAGTTCCGTGATACCCACAAGTGCAAATCCCACTGGCCACCAGAGTCAGACGACCAAGAGGCGTTTCTCTGAGTAGCAACCAGAAAAATTAGGGAGTCACATGAGTGCACAAGCTCCCCCCTAGGAGATACAGCAACCTGGAGCAAGGCAGAGGAAGAGTGCAAAGACGGTGCCCACCAGCCTCTGTTCCTGCAGAACACCTTAGTAGAACTCTAGATGTGTGCTAAACCAGAAGCCTGCCCCTCAGCTCTATGGAGAGTGGCAGAGGGAGAGTGAGAAATAGCACCCACCCTCCAAGTTCTCTGGAGAGGATTACAATCATCCCTTAGATGTGTGTTTAATTAGAAGCCTGTACCCCTGTCTACAGCTGTGAAGCTAAGCTAATAAACCACTAAAACACAGGGTACTTCAGTCTGTTGCTTTTTTGCTGTGCCCTGGAGGCAGTAGCCAGTTTAGAACTCTTTCTCCATTTGTTACGGTCCTGTGGGACCCATGAGCATAAACCTTGCTGGACACCAGAGCCAGGTGATCTAGAGGTGTCCCCTGGGCACAGCTGAAAAACTCAGGGTGCCAGATGAGTGTGCAAGCTCCTTTCCAGGAGATACTGGAGACCTGAAGTGGGACAGAGGGAGAGTGCAAAGATGGCACCCTCCAGCCTCCGAGTTTAGAGTATTTCAGTTGTGCTAAATTTGATGCCTGCCCCTTAGACTGATGTTTTAAGATATGCAAATAAGCCTGTTTCCCAGGAAGTCTGGGCACTTTTCAGTTAGCTGCCTCCACAGTGGGCCCTGTGGGTGAGTCCGTAAGGAAGTTTCTCAGTTCACTATAGCCTTGTGGGTCTCGTGGATTCAGGCCCTGTTGGCTTTCAATGCTAGATGTTTTGGAGACTCGTCTCTCAGGTGCAGGTCTTAAAAGTTAGGGTGCCAGATGTGGAGTCAAATCTTTTGCTCCTCAGGGAGCAGTTCAAGGTTGTGAGTTACCTCCCAGTTATGGGTCCCTGTGCCAGGTGGGGATCTTATGGTGAGATTTTATCTCAGCCTCTCCTACCCGCTTCCATGTGGGGTTTTTTTTGTTTGTCCTATGTGTAGGGGTCACTCAGCTGGTTTTTGGGTTTTTTAGAGTAAATTGTTCCATAAGTAGCTGTAGATTTGGTGTGTCCATGGGAATGGGTGAGTTGAGGATCCTCCTACGTCACCATCTTGGACCAGAACTAACTTTTTTTTAATCCATGAATATTTGTAAGTTGTCTGTGAGAAGTGAAGTTTCTATGTCTTTAGCTTTACCTTGTATATTCTCAAAATTGACTTATTTTTCTACAAGTGACTTTTTAAAATCATCTTCTTCCTGAGCTCTTTTGCATTTTCAGTTTTACTCTCCTAATATTTCTGATTTCACCAGGAAGAAGCAGCCATGTGTGGATAAATATTCTTCAGGAAACACTAGGCAATTTTGCTGTCCAAAATTAACATGTCAGAATAATGTGTTTCTATTTACTTATTTCTTCATTGTGTATGATTAGACAGGCATAAAAGAGTCCATGGAAGAAACAATTATTCATGTAGAGTTATTATCCATAGGAAATTCTCTTGAACAATTTTTATTTTTCTCTTCTAAGGTTTACCTTTCAAGATTATTTGATTAAGAGAATAAAGACTGTTCTTTGTTGAGCCTTTTGTTAGCTCAGATAAAGCACTCTAACATATAATCAAAAGACTACCAGCCATTTTGATTTGGGGATACTTTTAAGGACATTGGATTTAATTCATTTATTTCAGCTTCCATGGAGTTGTAATCATTTCTACAAGTGATTCATAAATCAACAAGCAGAACACATTGAAACCAGGGCTTGTAGGTTGTGATAATGGCATTTCCAAAGTTCCTGCTTTTTACCTGCATTATAGTTATTGTTGGGCAAGGAAACACACCTATCTTATCATGGAAAATAAAGTGAATTATGAGAAAAAGATTACAGATGCAGTTCAGTAACGTGCTGATGAAGTTGCTCATTTGGAATATATCTTCACTCTTATTTGATGATTTTTTTGAATAGTCAAATCATAATGCACTTTGCCAGATTTCTTAGGTGTTTTTCTGACAACTCAAATTTAACATGTCGGAAACAAGATCTGGAAAAAATATGCACTTTTAGATGCAACACCCAAGTTGAAATCTCAGTTCATTTATACATAAGCCAGCTTTGAGTTAGTTAGTAGATTTGAAACCTTAGCTCAAATAAGAATATTAACAGATGCAGCTCAAAGGGCTGTCATGAGAATTAAAAAGAGCCAATATGTAGAATGGCACAGTGCTGGCTACGTTTGCATTCAAGAAATAGTAGTTCCCTTCATTTCCATTTTCTACACTTGGCCAAGTTGTTTATCAATTTCCAGTGGAAAAGAATTTGGATTAATTCCAGAATTGGATTCTTTGATGCCTAGGATAAAGGCAATTTTCTTCACTATGGATTTGCTTTACTTCTCTGGCAGCTAGAGGCACTACTTATGTGGGATCACGTTAACTGAAATCACCGCATAATCTATTTTGCTTTGCCCAGGCAATGTGAATTTGAGGTGCAAATCCATGAGAGAGCCAGCTTATGTCACACTTCACAGGGATGTTCTGCCCTTTTGCTCAGTGCCATGGTTGAAACAGGCAAGTTTTCCTTGACTAGAGTGGGATTAGGAGGTGATGAATTTATTTCTAATTCACTCTAATACTGAGACTGTGACTTTTGAGGTCCCAGCTTTATGAAGGTAGGGTCTCTTGTTATCTTCGTGACTTTGGTTGGCTCTGCACTATGTTTTATTTTTCCTGTATCCAAAAAGAACGAAAAATGAAGCTCAAGTTCTGCAGGTTTAGCTGAACTTGGGCCAAAAGCTGGTTTTTGAGTTGTTTACCTACCTGGGTTCCTGACCTCAATGTTCCATGTATTCCTTCAGATTCATTGATGACTTTTATATTTTATCTAGCACTTTTAGTTGTTTTTAGTGGGAAGTTTAGTTTGGCTATTAAGCCTATCATAACAAAATGGAAAGTCCTGCCAAACTAGTTTCTACAGGCAGCCATACGGTTTGCTTTGTTTTGTTTTTTAATTTGTTACCTTACATCAAAGCTGAAGCCTTTTAATGGATTTCTGTTTCCCTTAGGATCAAGCTAAAATGTTTACTTGGCTTACAAAGCCCTGCATGATCTACTTTCCTGATGCTCCAGTGTCATCTCATGCCATGTTATCCCTTGACATTCTGTTCTTTAGTGAAACTGTTCTTTTACAGATCTTTGCATGCCTTGCTCAAATGGTTGGTGATTTTGATTGTAATTTTATCTCTGTGTTTAAGAATTTCTGTTTCCCTTTTGGTAGGGGCTAGTTATGTGATTGTGGTAAAGAATGGGACGTGCCGCTAAGCGTGGTGTCCCTGAGCTTGACTTCTAGGAGTGTGTGATCCCTACTTTTCCAAGAGTCAGAACCTATCTAGGGGTTCTGTGCCCCTCCCACCCCGGTGTCCATGCAGAGCTGCAACCCGTGAGCTATATGTTGCTGCTCCTCATTGCTCAGCTCAAGTCAGGAAGGGCAAGGAGCCAACTGGTCCAACTACTTTGAACATAGTGACCATGTTAATCATCGTAACCATTGCCCGAGGGCTTCGTTCTGTTCACTGTATCTCTTGGTGCTGTTGTGGAGAAGAAAGTGGATTCTGGAAAAAAACCCAGTCTTACTCTTTTCCCACATATGTTTTGGACTATCATTCCCTGTTTTCTGAGTAAATATGATTGCTTTTATTATTACTATTTTTTCGGAATTCCTCAAATATCATCTGTGATGGTTAATTTTATGTGTCAACTTGGCTACACCACAGTATCCAGGTATTTGGTTAAATATTCTTCTAGAAGTTTCTGTGAAGGTATTTTTCAGGTAAGATTATGAGTAAAGATTACCCTCATTATATGAGTGGACCTCATGCAATCACTTGAAGGCCTTGATGGAAAAAGACTGACATTCTCCAAAGAAGAGGGAATTCTGCCAACAAACTGCCTTTGAACTTGAACTGCAACATCACCTCTTCCTGGGTCTCCAGCCTATTGGTCTACTCTTCAGGTGTTGGGCTTGCCAGGCTCTACAGCCACATGAGGCAATTCCTTATAAAAAATCTCTCTCTGTGTACTTAAATGTGTGTTTTGGGGGTGTGTGTGTGTGTGTGTGTGTATGTACATACATACATCATACATCCTATTGGTCATGTTTTTCTAGAGAAACCTGACTAATAATACATCATCCCACTTGGTGGCATCCTTTCTTGTTTTATACATTTGTTATAGTTTTATTCTTTTCTTTTTTTTACTGACAAAATTGTATATATTTGAAGTGTATAATGTGATGATTTGATATACGTATACATTGTGAAATGATTACCATAACTAAGTTAACTAACATATCCATTACCTCGCATAGCTATCTTTTGTGTGTGTGTGTGGTAAGAATGTTCAAGATATACTCTCTTAGCAAATTTTAATTATAAAATAAAGTATTATTAACTATAGTAACCATGCTCTATATTAGACCCCCAGAACTTATTCATGTTACAACTCAAAGTTCATGCCCTATTACCAATATCTCCTCATTTTCCCCACCTCCCAGCCCCTGGCAACCACTGTTGTACTTTCTGGTTCTATGAGTTTGACATTTTTAGATTCCATATATGAATGAGATCATACAGAATTTGTCTTTTTGTGTCTGGCTTATTTCACTTAGAATAGTGATTAAGGTTCCTCCATGTTGTTGCAAATGGTAAGATTTCCTTCTTATTACGGCTGAATATTATTCCATTGTGTTTGTGTATGTGTGTGTATCACATTTTCTTTATCCATTTATTTATTGACAGACATATTGTTCCTATATCTTGGTTGTTGTAAATACTTCTGCAAAGAATATGGGAGTGCAGATATTTCTTAGAGATACTAATTTCATTCCCTTCAGATGTGTACCCAGAAATGGGATTGCTGGATCATACGGTAGTTCTACTTTTAATTTTCTGAGGAAACTCCATACTATTCTCCATAGTAGCTGCACAGCATTACATTCCCACCAATAGTGTACAAGAGCTCCCTTTTCTCCACTCTTTGCCAACACTTTTTATCTCTTTTCTTTTTGATAATAGCCATCCTAACAGATGTTAGGTGATATCTCATTGTAGTTTTGATTTGCCTTTCCCTGATGAGTGGTAATTTGAACACCTTTTCATGTAACTGTGGTCATTTGTATATCTTCTTTGGAAAAATGTCTATTCAAGTGCTTTGCCCATTTTTAAATTGGATTATTTGTTTTTTGCTATTGTATGAATTCTTTATATGTTTTAGATATTACCTCCTCATTAGATATATGATTTGCATATATTTTCATTCTGTAGGTTGCCTTTTCATTTTGTTCACTGTTTCTTTGGCTGTGTAGAAGCTTTTTATTTTGATGCAGTCCTAATTGTTTATTTTTGCTTTTGTCGCCTATGCTTTTGGTGTCATAGCCAAAAATTGCTGCCGTGACCAAAAAGGAAGTCTTCAATCTTCTTTTATAAATAATTAAATCTATGTTTCACAAGAATGCATTCTCTGTCATTAATCCCTTTGCCATTCTGGATGATTTTTCTTCCCTCTGGATTCACAGTTTTACAAGTCCTCTCAATTTGGGATTGCATACTGATTTTTCTCCCTGTGTGGTAGGGTCTTCTTTTGAAAGCTAGGCTAGAATAGTACAAAAAGTCCACTTGCTGTCCATGTAAACTTTGAATCTATGTATATCTGTGGCAATAATCACTTGTCTTTTCAGACTAGCCACAAATCAGTTGTTACTTTCAATGCTGTCACAGAACCATTGCACAGTACTCTCACAGCCCTGTTTCCCTCTCGTACTGATTAAATACAAAATGACCTCAGAATTTCTAGCTTGCCCAAATTTGAAATGTGATAGACAGGAATGCAGGGGACTTTTTTCAAATTACTATACTGGTGATAACAATGAGTTTTCTTCCAAGAGAAAGAATGATACTTTTTCCATTTGCTTTAGTGAAACTATCAGAGAGTAAGTTAGCACAACATTCTCTTGCTAAGATTGAGTGATAAGTGGTAAGAAACACATTTGGACTATACACAGATGTATTGCAAAATAAAAAACATACTCTTGCTCTGACTTTTTAAAAAAGAGGAATACCTAGAGGAGAAGATACTTCTTGAAAATAAAATAACTAAAAGGAAATATTTTCTTTAAATTGAGAAAAAAATAAAAGAAATTAATTCAACAAACATTTATTAAATGTTTTCCAAGTGCTAGGCATCACACTAAGTACTGAGCATACCAAAATAATAAAATCCAGTCTCTGTCCTCAAAAAGCTCATGGCCCCTTAGAGAAGACGTGATGCTCAATTTCTTTTCACTCAGTACCTGATTCTGGTGTTGCACTCAGACATGTAAATGAAAAATGAGGAAACACAGTAGAGAGTTCACCTTTATTTGTTGAGATGGGTCCAGAAAGATGTTCCAGAAGATGTTATATCTGAGCTACAACTGAAAGACTGAATTGAAGTTCATCAAGTTGCTATCGTGGGGCATATGTATTGGTTGATCGAGGATTTCAGGCAAAAAGATAGATATGTGCAAAAGTTCAGAATCATGAAATTGCAGAGGGCCCCCAGGAGTTTAGAAACAGGTTGATACCATTAGAGTATAGACCCTCAAGGGGACCAGGTTGAAGGGTAAGAGACTCATTGGTGACACTGACAGGAGAGATCAGGTCATGATGCGACTTACGTTTCATGATAGAAGCTTAAATTTTATTTTTAGGACTATGATTCAAATCTTGGCTGCATATTTATCACCTGGGGGAGCTTTTAAAAAATTATATATCCCATTTCCAAAGATTTTCACTTAGTTTGTATGAGATAGGGCATGGGCACCAGTATTTTTTAAAAGCTCCCCAGTGTTTTTGTTTATTTGTTTGTTTTGTTTTTGTTTTAATGAGCAGCCAAGATTGAGACCCACTGCTTTACAAATTGGCTAATCAATAAAGGGTAGGAAAATAGAGACTTACACGTGAATCCTTGACAGTTCGTTCTGGCCCTAGAGTTGAAGAGAGAATTTGAATTCAGGGGTCATGGCTGAAAATAAGGGGAACATCTCTATGATCAGCTAGTAACCCATGTCCATTTCTTTTTAGTGGAAAGAGCATGCACTTCAGGACTGGTTCACTGTGTTAGCAATTTCACTATGGACACTTACCCTTTCTTGCTTCAGTTTCTATATCTGTAGAACTGGGAATCTAGTAATATCCATCTAACAGCATTGTTATGAAATCATATATGTGAGAGTGATAGTTAAGTGTGAATCATTTCCTGGGTCGAAGCAGTCTACGAGCTGAAGTTGATAATGTTCTTGATTGTCTAACACCCATTACAGCCCAGCCAGTCATGAGATTTCCACCCTCCTTCTATAAGTTTTAATGCTCTTAAGAGAGGTCGGTATAGAGAGATTGTTTCTTTTCTTCCACTAGACCTTGTTATTTCTGAAGGTGACTCCTGGAACTGCTATGGCCATTTTTCTACTGAGAGGAAAAGGTGTAAAGAGGCTGTGTACTTGAAGACAGAGCTGAGGGTGAAGGGACCAACTCCGGAGTCCACGTTGCTTCTGGGTTTATTGTTATGTGAGATTATACCCCTTACTGTTTTGCCAATTTGAATAGGTCTTCTTGCAGCAAAAAGATGAGCAAACTGTGCATCAAAAAATAAGAGTATTCACGAAGCAAATACTCAACTTGTTGAAAGCAGACTTAATTTTATCTTGAGTTCAAACAGTTTGCACTGAATGAAAACAGACCTGAGTTGTTTGCCTTGACTCTGATTTAAACTTACTAAGACTAGAAAATTGATTCCAGTTAGATGGGAGAAGCTCCAGGACTATAATAGGGCATTAAGGACACGTGGGGGAAACTGTGAAATCCATTTAATCCTAGGTCCCTGGAGCCAATAGGGCTTTACTTTTCTGTGTTTCTAGGTATCCTTGGAATACCAGCCTTGAGGGAAATCATATGACATAATGCAAAGCATACGTTTTGGGGGATCACTGACTTAGTTTGACCCTCTTGCTTTTTAACTGTGTGACATCTGACAGGTTACTTAACCTCTCTGAGCCTCATTTTCCTTAACTGTAACACAAAGAAAATACTACCTCCCTCAAAGAGTCTGCTGTGGATATTAAATGAAGTATTATAAAGCACTTAGTACAGTACATGGTACATAATAATAATAATAACAACGACGACAACAGCATTGGTGGGGAATATCCACTTTTTGAGTACTTAAATGGAGAAAGAGGCAGTGGTGGCTCCACTAGGGCTGTTTCAGATTAAAATTAGTGCCCAGAACTCTGTCTAACCAGACTCAGTTCCCAGAAGAGATGATAGGAAGCATGAGCTGTCTTTTCTTTTTTAAAAATATTGTAAGTAGCTTAAGTTAGGAGCACCTCTTTATTCAGTGTAGAATTTCTACAGGGAGCTTGAGAATTCCACTCTTTATATAAAAAACAGAAATTGCAGCAAGCAGTGTCATAACTTCATGCAGGAAAAATTTGGTACATACTTAAAATGCATGAATGATTACCTTTTAGCTTGATTTTTGGCCTCTTAGACTAGCAGCCTAAATTTCAGGAATTAAGGAGTTACCTTATAGTGATTAATGTCCCACGTGCTTAAAAGATGTTCAGGCTCTGAGAATTCAGAGATAGAAAGATAAGATTTCCCTGGGAAAATGGAACATAATTTTCCTTAGGATAAATGGCAAAACTCTACAATTTGGAAGGATGTTAGTGCAGATAATCAAAAGAAATATAAAATAAGAATACTCTTTGGAGTAAGAAAAAGTGTTTAGATGCAAGTACTATTACTTAGGGATTAGGCTGGATGATAGATCTTTCAGGAAGGGATGTAATTGAGCTCCAAATCAACATGAAGCAAAGTTTCTTGAGCAGAAAAGTCTGGAGTGATGGACTGTTAAAAGGAAACGGTGAACGTAGCAGATATAAGAAATGAGCTGCTTCCTTTCAGGGTTGTTCCCAACCTTCTTTTTCATTGTCATCAGAAATCTAATCTGGTCAAAATCCTGACTCAATTTAACTCCTGGGTCATGCTACTCAGCCAGCTCTATAAAAATTCTCCAATTACATTAGCACTGTCCTCGGAGCCCTGCCACTGTGTGGCTGTGGGCATGGCACTGCATAAACTCTCTCCAGCTTCTGCTGGGTGTGTTTTCAACTTTACTCTGTAGCATAAAAAAATCTCATTGTGGAAAATGGAAGAAACCAGTCTGGTGTTTTGTCTTTCAAATAGGAAGCAAATATAAAAATAAAAGAATTGGAAAATCTGTATTTGGTAAACAATTTAATGATTGTATTATGGGGTATTTTTTTCCTGCTATACTGTTAAAAATAATAGTTTCCTTGTTGGCATAAAGTTCAGACATCCTTTAGTAGAACGATTATACATTTTAGATTAGCAGCTTTTTCAACTGACTGTAAGAAGGATGCTGTGATTAAGATGAGCATCTGTTGAATGACGCTGTATCAAAAGAGGCCTATATGATTTAGCTAATGCACTTGTAAAATATAGGTATATCAGCAATCTTAAGTAATGCAGATCAGACATTACTGTAATCCACAAAATTGTATATCCACTTCAACTCCATCATTTTACTAACGAGGAAAAAGACTCAGAGAATAAATACTCAAGCAGTATCATACAGATCCTGAATGAATCAAAGGCCTGCATTCTCTAATGCTTAAAAACCTTTCCAAAATGAAGTTTTACATTGGCTATACAAGCATGTCTGATTATTTCCTAGAAGTAAGCTAGGCATTTAGATTAAGAACTAACTTTATTTCATTAAGTTCATCTTTACCCAAAAGGAATGTTTTATCTAAATTTGGATCAGTGATTTTGAAATGAGAAAATAGGATCGAAACTTAGGTGAGTTCTTGAAATCTCATCAGTAGTTCTTAATCTTTGATGGAACCCAGCTAAGTTTAATATACACAAAATTAAACTTACCTTTTCTAGGATTCTACCATCAGAGAATTATTATTTTGTGAGATATTGGACTATTCTCCAAAAACTTAAATATTTTGCGGAGGTATTAAGTGGAATCATTGTTATTTAGTTATATCTTAGTGTGATGTATTTGAATGATCCATTTCCCCATTCCCACCCCAACATCAACCATAAGCTAAAATTTTCTTTTGGGGAAATAGATTTGATAGTAATGTGGCCATTAGGGACGGATGATTGTAGATTATTGAAAATTGCCCAGTAATGTCAGATTGGGCCAGTCGCTGAGAGCAATTGCAGAGTAGATAGGGCAATTGGGGGTACATGGACACAAGGAAAGAACTTCAGGAGGAGGAAAGGGGCAGCTTGGTCTCCTTTACAAGTTTACATAAATGGTCCTTAATCCCCTCACTCTAATAGAGTAGACTCCAATATTCCTTCTAAGCCATACTGGTAAATGGTTGACCAACACCAAAACCTTCCAGTATCAACACTCATTTCCCTAGGTTAAGTATCAGCTGTGTGAAAGCCCTAGTGGGCTGAACAGAAGCATCTTCAAGGGCTCAGGCCATGTCTTGGAGATGCAGGGGCTCCTTCAGGGAATTGAGCGAGGAGTCAGGGCAGCTTATCTCATCCTACCTTCCCTCTGGCATCTTCAGGGGACACTCATGTGGCAGATGGCACTGGAGACCTTTCCCCTCTGAAACCCAACCTTGAGACAAGAGCCAGATGTCCCGACCTGAGGTTCACGTGAAGACATCCTCACCTAGTCTGTTCAAGGAAGAAGAGGAAGAAGGCTAGGCGGCGCCTTTTTCTCTCCCCTAGCTTCCATTTCCAAACCGCCTCTCAGCCTCCTTCCCCAAATGCTATTCTCTCAGACTACCCACAGTCCCTTTGGGTTTCCTTTAAATGCACCAAGCTCTTTTCTTCCTCAGGGCCTTGAACCCATTGGCTCCTCCACCTGGACTGCTCTTTCTCCAGCCCTTTGAAGAACTTGCTCATTCTAGACTGAAATGTCATTTTTCCCTGACTGCCCTATTTAGAAAATGTCTTCTCTTTATTTTCTTTCTCAGCTACCTTTTAATTATTTAAATGCCTTAAAGGAAATTGTTCCAAGTTCTAATGATTTCTGGTTTATTCTCTGGCCTTCTTTCACTGGAATGTGAGCTACCTGTGCAACAGGCTATGTCTTGTTTACTACTACTTCTGTCATACCTACAACATGATTGAATTTCTTAAAGCACAGAGGCTGTGCTGGTTTTAGTGAGAGTTAAGTGGTGCCGTTCTCAGCTCTGGAAAGGGCCAGGCTGCCACTATGCTGTGGAACATTGAGAGCAGGATTGGTAGACTTGTCTTGACAGAGGGATGGGCCGGATGCCTCATCACAGCAGGAGGTAGAGGGAAGCTGGAGGCAGTGCTGTCAGCAGGGGTCACCGGCATGTTCTTCAGGAGAGAGCATTATCTCTTCAACATTTGCACAAGCCCTTTGTTGAGGCTGAGAATTTTGTGCTGTGTTGAGTGAGAAACTTCAGTCTGAAAAATGGAGGAAAACATGGTTTGATCAGATGTTACCTACTGATTATTATGTCCAGAAGAAAGAAGCCAACAAGAACATTGTAGAGCCTGTCTGAAACCTGAAATGTTACGGATTGCTATCTCAAGACTGTAATCTTGGAGGAAGGTACTCTGCCTCATTCATCTCTATAGCATAAAGCCCTAGACAGAAAAAAAAGTGATCTATTATTTAGAAATACTAACTGCTACTACTAAATTAACTAAGTACTGAAATTAATTAAGTACTAACTGTTCCCTCCATTGTGAGAAGGCTGCCAAGAATACTCTCCATAGCTGGAGTTATAACCCAAGGGGGCAGATGTTGGTTAAATTTAGGTATAACTGACATGACTGTTCCTAAGGTGATAGCCATTTCTAGCTCCCTACTTTCATTTTTCTTTGGTCTCCTGACATTGAAATTGAATAATCGTGGAGCATATAACAATTTACCAAGTGCTTCTTATATAGCAAACCCAGATCTACATGCCTTCCCTTGAGTATGTTGTACGAATTACATGAAATAGTCTACAATGGAGTTATTATTTTTACTGTTGCATAGAGGAATAAATTGAGATACAAAGTGCTTATGTAACTTGCTTATAATCACAAAGCTAGAAAGTGGCAAGGCTGAAATTTGAGATGAAATCAGGTATATTTGACTTAGAAACAACTTCTATTTCCATTACAAGACACTATTAGTGAAATAATCTGAGAAACTGAAGAAATCACTCACATGCTGGTAGCACCCTGGGGCCCCCTTCCCTGATGGTTTCCCTTTTAAAAGGGAATGGCAGGAAGAAAATGATAGTTAGGCTAAAGAAGCGCTCTCTAATATTAGAGTCTCAAACATTGTAATAACTGCCCAGGACAGATTTTGGGGAGGCGAATCCTTCTGTGTCTATAAAATGGCACTCACATGATCTTCACGTCGGCCAGCCTTTGAGTTCATCATTTCTTTTGGACCACTCTTTATTTTGCATCTCATTTCCCTTAGAATTTGGTCATCTGATATTTCCAGTGCCTGGTGGTTTTGCAGAGTCACTGCAGCATTCAAAAAGCATTAGTATCCAATTTCTTGAAATGTTATTAAATAGCATTAGTTTGAGTTCTTTCTGCAAACACAAACCTTGACTAAATCTCCAAGTTTGTTTTTACCGTATCACTGCCCAGGATAAGCATGCCAGATGTTGTCCCAACATTTGTTGTTTCCTCTTCGAGGTTCAGAGTGACAAACTCACTATTAATCCAGACTGGTAAAGCCCATGTCAAGGTGTTTTGTTTGAAACTCAACTCTGTCCCAAAATAATATGTAAGCCAAATTGATTTTCTAAAAAGATCAGAGCACAAAAATAGACACTCTCTTTTAAATTTAGTTTTGAAAAACCTCTCTTAGAAGTCACTCCCCTCCAGCGTTACCTTAAGTTCAAAATGCACTACATCCTGTAATAACAGTGTCATATCCTAAAATCTAAGTATTTTCATTTCCGCATCCTTTATCTTTCTCTTTTCACAAAGGTCCTCTGAGGTAGGTATTGCCACACCTTTTAAACAAGTGAAGTGACTGAGGCAAAGCAAGAGGAAGTAACAACTAAGATCCAGAAGAAGGACTTATATGAATCTAGGTAATCTGGAGCAGGAGAGCCCAGGAATGGAAAACACAGACATTGGAATCAGACAGAACCACATTTGAATCATGCCTCCATTATTTATTAGATGTCAGACAGAAGGCACGTTTCTTAACCACCTCATGGTTTGGCTGAAATAGGGATAATTATACCTATTTTAAAGGATTACGTGAGGATTAAAAAAGCTATTATCTATGGGATTATTAATTATTACTACTAATCTGTCACCAAGTTCATCGTTCTTCCCAGTTCCTTTCAGCTGCATGTGAATAGTCTTGCAGCAGTAGGTAGCTTCAGTCCGGCTGCCAGCAAGAGAACATCTTACCGTTTCCCAGGGTGCCTGGTACAGACATCTTTATTGTTACCGCAGAAAACATGGACGAGGAACAGCAGTCTTTCTCCAGAACTACATCTCAAAATGAGAATGGCATCTGGTTCTGTCTTTAAACTTAGATCAATGCAAACACAACTTACAGTACCGATGACTAGAAAAGCAAGGTACTAAGTCCTCACCGACTGCTAAGAAACGTATAGTCCTTAAGCATGCAAAGCCCCCTGTATGTACCACGATTCTTATAAATACTTCTTTCCAAAGGGGTAAATGTTCAACCACAGGCAACTGTGGTCCTTGTGCATACAGGAAAAGGAAATTGGCTTCTTTTTCAAGGCTGCCATGAGAGGCAATAAGGGGACTGGCAGATAGCAAGGACCAGATCTGAAGCAGTGTCTGGAGCAGTGGTGGGTCTGGCAAGAGCACGAGCTTGTGGAAGTTCTCTGAGGGAGCCCTGAAGAAGGAAGGAGACATTTTTAAGGCACCTGGACCAAGGCGAGAGGGGGTGGGCTGGGGGAAAGGGAGGCTGGGGTTGTGGTGGAAAGTTAAGACCTAAACACTCAAATGATACTTGTGCAGGAGTGGTAGCTGCCTTTTAGCCTATGTATGGCTCCTGTCTCAAATATGATCTCAAACGCTTCTCAGGCTCACAGAGAAGTCCGAGAGTGGTTAAGACTTCCAGGGTTCTGTGAGGGCTGCTTCCCAGACCAGGAGGAATGCGACAGGGCTGCCAGGAGATGACCTGCCCCTGCCTGAAAGCAGGAGAGAACAGTTCTTTATTCTTCCTTTCTCCCTCAGCAAAATGAAAGTGCACCCAAGGCCATGGAGACCTGTTCTGCAGGACGAGGTGACCTTTCATGTTCAATCCTGGGCCAGGAAATGGGGAAGAATCTGCCACTTAAGCTATATGTCCAGTTTGGGAAATGATTTTGCATGCAAATTTCTAGAAAATCCTGAGTTGCACACTTGTGTGGTTTTTAAAAAGCTTTTCCTTGTTTAGGATTTGATGAATGCAAACATTTGGATATGAGACAGAGAGATTTTGAAAGACGTAATTTAAAGGACAGTTTTCTTTTGTTTAATAATGTCGTATTTTCTTCAATGGTTTGTCGTCAGACATACATAGAATTAGGTTTAATTCCTCTCCCTAGTTGCATTTTTAAGTCTAAGTCAAAATTGAAGATGGCTAAAGCATTCTAGAAGATATAATGTATTCAGCTTCATGTAATGACTTTTGTCAAATGTTGACTCTGGTAGTAGTGACTCCATTTATGTCAAAATGAAATTTAATAGGACAATGCCTAATTTAAAATTTGACCAAAGTGAACAATTACATTAAAAATAATTAGGCTATCATTCTATTTGTTTGTTTGTTTGTTTGTTTTTTGAGGAAAATTAGCCCTGAGCTAACAGCTGCCAATCTTCCTCTTTTTGCTGAGGAAGACTGGCCCTGAGCTAACATCCATGCCCATCTTCCTCTATTTTATACGTGGGATGCCTACCACAGCACGGCTTTTGCCAAGTGGTGCTATGTCTGCTCCTGGGATCCAAACTGGTGAACCCCAGGCTGCCAATAAGCGGAATGTGCAAACTTAACTGCTGCACCACTGGCTGGCCCTCTATTTGTCAATAAACGGTAACACAAGATAACGAAGAGAGGGAATCCCAAGCACTAAAGATAGACTATTTCATTCTTTCATTCTGCATTGCCAACAATGTTCTGTATTGATATAAATAATATAATCCTTCCTTTGGAAATTGTCCTAAAGATGAAGTCTATCATGACAGTCTTTCTTTCCAAGAGGAACTTTCAAAACATTATTCACCTGCTGATGTCGCCATGTTATCACAGACATTGTGAGCTATAATGAAATGCTTACATCGCTCATGGGCATCTCTCCCTCACTGTATGCAGGAAGTTTACCTGGGCACGCTGACAGACAAGCTCTGATTTCTGTATGGGTTACTGATGAAGCAAGTGGAGTGGGACATCTGAGAAAAGATCCAGAGGATGGAAATTAGAAATACTGGAACATGAAAACCACCACTAAAGCAGCTGAACATGCTGACAGCATGTCTTATGTTACCAGTTAGATTTTCCTAAATTATACATCTTTCCAAAGCCACCCTACGTCAGCATTCAGATTCAACAAGGGCTTCCCAAGGCCTATATGGGCCGAGAACTATATCAGGCAAGCTTACATATTTTGTCACATGTAATTCTCCCCACAAACCTTTAGAAAAGGCTTTATTCCCATCGTAACCCAACTGAGGATTGGGTTCTGGCTCTCTCACTTTGAGTCATGTAACCTTATACATGCCAATTGGCTTGTCTTAGACAAGGATTTTGCTTTGTTTTGCTTTATTTTGTTTTCCTTACCCCTTTGTACTGTAAAATCTCGTGCAGACATAAGTAGTGGTTCTCCATCCGGGGTGATTTACCCAAAGGGGGCCATTTGGCAATGTCTGGAGAAATTTTTGATTGTCACAACAAGGAGGATGCTACCGGCATCTAGTGGGTAAGGCCAAGGATGCTGCTAAACAAGCTATAATGCAGAGGGAAGACCCTCACAACAAAGAATTGTCCAGCCCAAAATGTTTATGGTGCTGAGACTGAGAAACCCTGGACAAAAGGAAAAAATTAGGTGGCTGAATCATGAAAGAGTAAGTCTTAAATTAGCAGTAGCTCATGGTAAAAAGAACAGAAGCATTTTCAAACTGCATATCTTTTTCAACTCATCCATTCTTTTGACAATCCAAAGATATTTTGGGGGTAGAACAGTGAACACAGAGTTCCATTTATTCAATATTTATAAACATGGGTTGTGTGCCAAACACTATCCATGAGGATGTAAAAATAAATAAGACATGCTTGCTGTCCTTAGAAGTTTAATTTCAAATGAAGAGAGGCTGACTGAAAATCCAATCATTTTTATGTACTGTGTAAGCGCTGTGATGGAGTCTCACATGGAAGGTCAAGGAACTCTGTCTGGGCAGCAGAGAAGGTTTTCAGTTATGAAAATTAAAAAAAAAACCATTTTGAATATTTAGGAATTTTGCCTACAAAATTGGACTTGAGATTTTATCATATGCTGGTAGAATCTCAGTCTATTGGATTTTTAATGTGCTTAGTCATTAAGTACTTTCTAATATGCTTTTAAAATCCCAAATTCATTTCACATTCATTCCTATGGGCTTATGCTTTTATCAAGCACAGATAAACTAAAAGATATTCTTTACTGTCTTTGTGAACAGGGTCATAAGTCTGAGTTAATAGTGTTTCTCTGTGGCAAATGGCCAACCCAACATCACCCACAACATGAAAGTTCTTAGAATTCTGATAATGCATTCACCATAGGCCTTTTGAATGAAAATCAAGAGTCATGATCTGTTTATTCAAATCTTTTTATTTCCTTAGCAAGTTTTACATCTAGATAATTTTTTATAACCTTTACCGTCTAAGTAGCAGCACCCAGAAAATAAATCAGCACCTCTTCAGTGTTGAGGGTAAATATGTGTTGAGTGAACCAATGAACAGTTCACAGAATACCTATTATGTAGCAAATATTATGATAGGTACTGGGGCTATGAAGACAATTAAGGGGAAGAGACAAGTGAAGGAAAGAATATGATCAGTTTGCTGTGTTCAATTCCCATCCTTCCCTTCACCTACTGAATCATCAATCATAGTGATTCTGCTCAGCATCTTTTGAATCTGTGCACATCTCTTTGACTTCACTGTCACTACTGCAGTCAAAGCCACCAACATCCTTCTTTGGTGTCTTGCAATAGCTTCTTAACTATCTGCCAACATTCTCCTTGGCTACAGAGTAAGGAATGGCCTGGATGCTGGGTGGGAGTGATCTTCTAAATGAGATTCTAATCACTTCACTCCTTTACGTAAAACCCTCTAGTGGCTATGTAGGCCTTTTATGAGAAATTAAGTCTTAGAAATCCTAAACAGATCAATAGCCTTGCAAGAAATCAAAAAGTTATCAAAATAACCTAACATGAGATAGTTTATATTTCTTTATGAATTCATCCATCTCATTTACCTATTCAAAACTGTTTGTATATTTTTCAAGGTACTCAATAATTTCTGATAGAATCCATTTTTTCTTTTAGTGTTCAATTTTTTGTCTTTGTGCCTTCTTTCTTTTTATCTTGATTGGGTTAGCTAGTGTCCTATTTTATTGTGTGTACCTTTAAAGCACATCACACTTGTATTAGGGATCCTACTGTTTTTCTCTTTTCTAACTCATTAGTTTCTAAGATGTTGTCATTACTTCCTTTATTCTTATTAGATAGATTCATTTGTTGCTCTTTTCTGGCTTCTTTAGTTGAATATGTACATCACTAAAAATTATGTAAACAATCAATTTTTAAATTTTCTTCTGGTCATAGGTTTAGTTATACTTAGTAGATTTTTATATATAGTATATTAATTATTAGTATCTTTTAGATATTCTGAAATTTTGTTTTTTATTTCTTTGAAACAGCTATTTAAAAGAGTATTTTTTAAATTGAATTGACTGGAATTTTTTGTTTGTCTTTCTACTTTTCTTTGGAATTATTTTTTATTGTATTGCATTTGGGTCAGGTAATTTCTAGTTTGGTAAATTTGTGGGTTTTCTGGTGCCTTGGTTTTAGTCAGTTTTCGTGGAATGTTGCATGGGCTCTTAACCCTCAGTCTGATGGAGAGAAGGCTGTTGTTGAGACTTCAAGCCATGGTACTGAAGAGAAGCTGTAGCAGTTGTAAGGTTATGAGAAGATTGTGAAAATGATGTCTCAGAGGAATATTCAGCTTAAAATTTCTGGTTGGAACAATTTCAGACAAGACCAAGTTCTAATGTCTAACCACGGGAGTGGTTAGTGATGGATGAGATGATGAGAAGGTACTAAAGTCAGATGCATGAGCCTCCAGTAGTAATGGAATTATACCAGGAAAACATCACTGAGGAATTAGGAGGATGCTGGCTACACCTCTGACCTTCTTTTACAAAAAATGTAAGAGAATAAGCAGCCCTCATGGAAAAGGTCTTCAGAGGAAATTGTATCCACTGGTAACAGCTATGCTTTAATTGGTTCAGGAGGTTTAGGAAAAGTTCTTTAAAAATAGTGAGTATATAGGTAAGATTGACCCTACATCCCTGTTTGTCCAGGACAGACCCAGTTCAAATTCTGTTGCCTGGTTTAATTATTTTTTCTTTTTACTCTCCGAAGTGTCTTAGTTTGGAAAATAAATTACATGGTCACCTTAGAAAAAAGGGATAGCGTTTTTGAAACCCATACAAAATCATAAAGGATTCAATGTAAATATTGTGAAAAGGAGAAAGATGGAAATAATGGTCAAAGGATAGGAGGCACAGCATGGTTTGGGAATAAGAACTTTCCCTTGTCTAGAATTTTAAAGTGAAAATTAAAGCCACGTGACGGTCACTTCGTAAATACTCTTCCATTGGACTCAGACAGTTATGGAATCTAGATGTGTATCCTGCCTCTTTCTTGACCATTAAATAAAGAGGTACCACCTTCCTCCCTAAGGATGAAGTCTCCATCTGTACTTCTGCACATCCTCTTATTCCCACAGGTAACCTGCTTTCCTGCTTTACCTATCTCTCCATGTCTTCAACTTGTGCTCATCAGCATTTAAATATGCTTGAGTGGTTCCGATGTTAAGAATAATAACCTCTCTCCAAAATAATAACCTTCTAGCTACTATACTGTGGTTTTCTACCGCTATTACCACTTGTTCTTCACTTACCGTTCACTCATCAACCCTCTGCAATCTGGCTCCAGCTTTTTCAGCTGCATTGAAACTATAATTTTCAAGGTCATCAATGATTTTCTTTTTGTTAAGTCGAAAGTCGCTTTTACATTCAGACGCTACGTGACCATATACTGAAAGTGCGGAGCACTCCCTCTGTCCTCTTGAAACCAGCTCTTCTCTCAGGAAGAGCATCCCCTGATGTTCTTCCTCTTTCACACTCCTTGTTAGAGTTTCCTCGCCAGCTTCTTTTTCACTGTCCACTCTTTCAATATTGGCATTTATTAGGGTTCTGTCCAGGTACATCTTACTTTCTCACTCTTTCTGGTTATTCTTATCCATGTCAATAGTTTTAAATATTATATATAAGCTGATGATCCTAAAGTCTCTATCTCCCACCAAAATCCTGCTCTTCTCTCCTGAAGTCCAGATCAGTATATACGGCTGCTTAACAAACATCATCTTTCATTTGACTTTCCCACAAATACCACAATTCAGTATATTTACAACTAAAATCATGATCTTGTCCTCAAA
This sequence comes from Equus przewalskii, assembly GCF_037783145.1. Classification (NCBI taxonomy): domain Eukaryota; kingdom Metazoa; phylum Chordata; class Mammalia; order Perissodactyla; family Equidae; genus Equus; species Equus przewalskii. The sequence continues at coordinate 12,015,482 of NC_091836.1, forward strand.
CATACTATTTCTGATTTTCCTCATCTAGGTTAATGGCACTGCCATCCACTCAGTTGCTCAAGCTGGAAACGTGGAAGTTATTCTGACCACTCTCCCTCCCGCTACTCCCAACATCCAGTTAACTTCAGAGGACTTTTACTTCAATTCGCTTTTCAAAATTCATCTACTTGTCTCTATTTCCATGGACACTAGTCCACCCTCTGACTGGTCTGCCTCCCTAAATCTTGATTTCCAAACCCCTCTCCTCCTGCCACGTGCACACACACAGACATACTCACCCACAACCCGTTCTCCATATTGTACCAAGTGATCTCTGTAAATGTGATTATGATCAAACCACCCTTTTCCTTGAAAGAATTCCATGTCTCCTCATTGCCCTGAGGAAAATTTAAAACTCTTATAACTAGCTACTTTGAGTGTCTCAGTTTGGTGGCATACAACACTGAAATGGTTTTAATTTCCCTGTTCACTGCTGGTGGTCAATATTGATTCTCCTTACCCTGCTCAGAAGAGGGTTCTTCACGACATTTTGGGCAGATGCTTTATCAATCAGGTCATTTTTGTCTATGAAAAGTCTACTGAGTTTAAAACTCCAATCTCCTGGTAGGGTTTAATCTAACCTCCCCCTCGGTTCCTCTTGTTAGTCAGGTGAGAGAAGTAGAGGGAGGGGGCCTCTATCTTGCCCTTTCAGCTTAGGTGGGACTGGAAGAAGCACCACCTGCCTCTGGAACATTTCCTTTTCCTCTCTTTTTAAAGTGCTAACTCCCAAGCTATGCCAAGGCACAGTAGGGGCAGGCAGCATTTGTCCTTTTGAGGCACCACTCCATCCGTCAGTTTGGGTTTCCTTCTTCTTTCACCACTTTATCCTACATTCTCTTCCTCTTGACTCTCCCTCATCTGTTATTTGGAGAGTAGTTGGTAGGAGTCAGTCATAGGGATAATCTGTTGTCTACAGAATCGGCCTCTTTAAGGTGTGCACAGACTTCTACGGAATGCCACTTCAATGTCAAGCAGGTCTTAAGGGCAGCTATGCAGTACCAGGGAGGATGTGATGCCATGAAAATGTGCCACTCAGATCTCCTGCTCAGGAAGCATAATTGACTGGAGGCCTCAGCTGCTGCCCTTCTGCACAGCATACTAGGACCATGCTTCCCATGGGTTCCTCCCAGCTAACAAATGAGCACAGTCAGGGAGCTAATGCAGGACTATTCCTGCAAAACACATGACTCCTTTAATAGCTGTATTTGCTTGAAAATTTCCAATTGGCTGAAGTTTTCTTAGAATCTTGTGGCAGTCTGAGACTCTTACTACTCAATCCCCTTTACTTTCTCCTTGCCTTCACAGGTTTAAGACCTGTATCATGGACTAAAGTCTCTCCCTGCCTTCTCTGGTGTCTTCCCTTTAACTTTTAATTGATGTCTCCCCCAGTAAATTGAATCCCGTCTTGACATATGCTTCTCACAGGAATTGAACTAACACAAGTGGAGCCTGGGGTGATTTAAGAAAAAGGCAATAAGATGGCAATTTGGGATTGGCTCACTCATTGTCCAGTGATGAATAAGAATGTCATCCTGTGTGGTATATGGGGAATGGGTGGTCTCGGACATAAGATGGCATCTCAAATGTTCAAGATTTCATAAGTAGCAACCTGGAGAAACTCCCCAGTGGATGAGAACATCATTAAAGGTACAATGATTGAAGCTTCTGAAAGACATGGAAGTGCAGTGCCTATAGGACAGCAGAGTTGGTCAGAGACTGCTAAGCTATATTGATGCCCTGCAGAGGGATAATACAAAGACTGAGGGCCTTTAACAAGCATTTAAAGGCTAAGTATGAGAGCCAGAAGCCTTCTTTAGAGCTTATCTCCTGGAGTGTAACAGCTGAAACAGCTGAGTAGCTAACCGGAGATCTGAAGGCTAAAGTCAGAGCTCCCATGGAGCCGACCCTGTGGCCGAGTGGGCGCTCTGCTTCCGTGGCCCAGGGTTTCACTGGTTTGGATCCTGGGCACAGACATGGCACCGCTCATCAGACCACGCTGAGGTGGCGTCCCACATGCTACGGCTAGAAGGACACACAACTAAAATATACAACTATGTACTGGGGGGATTTGGGGAGAAAAAGAAAAAAAACGATTGGGAACAGTTGTTAGCTGAGGTGCCAATCTTTAAAAAAAAAAAATTAGAGCTACCAAGATGTTTAAATGTTGAGAGAGCTTGGAAAAGGTTGAGAAAACTTGGGGCCCTGAAAAGTGGGATGAGGGCATCTGGATGGATATCCTGAGAATATTGGCTCTGCACACACACACTAACCCTGTCTACAAACCTGATAATTAGCAGCAGTCAGCTCCCTTCCCTAGGAAGAGCTAACACTTCCCCCATGCTGGAAGATGCAGCAGAAACGTCTTCCTAACAAGGCAAGAGGTACCCCTACTTTGTCTCCTGGCTTCTGCACTGATAACCAGCTGAAGGTATGCTGGGCCTGATAAGGGAAGGAAGAGCTTATACACAGGGAGTAGTTACAAAAACTAGCTAGTCTATACCTGTATTGGATTTTGAGGGTGTTTGATCAATGGCGCTGTAATGTAAGAGTGGATAAGCAAGAATTCATTGACTTGGGGGAACTTTCTCAAGACACCGAATTTAGCCTAGAAGATGGGGCAGGCTCACTACTAGAGTGGTTGTTAGAAGCCTGGAGAAAGTAATGGCTCGGTGTGAGTCAAGTGCAAATACGCAAGTTACCCTGGAAGACAGTAGAGGAAGGAATAAAGAGGCTGAGGGATGTGTGCATGCCAGCATGGCTATATCACATGAGGTGAGAAGACCCAGCAGAGGATTCTGTTTCACAGGAAGGTCCAGAGGACACACCATTCACCAAGGCCATCAATAATGCACTTAGGTGCAGCAGAATCACTAAAATGTTTAGTGTTTGCTGTCTTCTGCAGGCCAGGGCTGACAGTGGGAGAGGCAGTCATAGAGCTGACAGAGCTGGCCTTATTAGTATCCATGGGGATGATGGAGTCCTGAAGTATTAAACGATAGGCGGCGGCACTTAACTGCCAGAAGACCATAATTACCATGATAACTGGCAGGGACAGAGGGCAACGAAGGGGGCTTGATCTGCAGGGAGTTTTAGAGACGGTTAGTTGAACATATCATTCCTATGAGAAGGCAGCCAAAAAGAGTGCTATAAAAATCTACAGCTGGGGGCCGGCCCCATGGCTGAGTGGTTAATTTCATGCGCTCTGCTGCAGTGGCCCAGGGTTTTGTTGGTTCGAATCCTGGGTGTGGACATGGCACCACTCATCAAGCCATGCTGAGGCAGCGTCCCACATGCCACATTTAGAAGGACCCACAACTAAAAATGTACAACTGTCTACTGGGGGCGGGGGGTTGGGGAGAAAAAGAAAGAAAAAGATTGACAAGTTGTTAACTCAGGTGCCAATCTTTAAAAACAAAACAAAACAAAAAATCTACAGCCAGAAAAGGGAAGAATGGAGAAAGAGCAGGCTGAGAACAGTTACTCCAAAAAAAAAAAAAGATTCTTTTCTCAGTTCCCAGGCCTAAGACAAATTTCAGACGTGGAGCTGATTGACATCGCTCATCCTTGGAGGGATGGTGCCACCATTAAATACCTACAGGATGCAAGGGTAGTAGTTCCTATTATATCTCCATTTAAGTCTCCAGTCTGGCCTCTACCAAACAAGATGGATCCTGGAGATAGACTGCAGAGTGTCACAAGCTCAGCTGACTAGTAGACCTGATCACAGTGATCCATTACATTGATGACAACAGGTTGGCCAGACAGGACAAGAAAGAGGTGGTTGGTACAGTGGAGACACATGTACTCCAGAGGGTGGGAGATAAACTCTATGAAGATTCAGGGACCTGCCATTTCAGTGACGTTTTTGGGAGTCCAGGTCCAGGAGTATACTGGGATATCCCCTCCAAGGTATAAGACAAATTGCTGTATATTGCATCTCCTACTCCAAAGAAGGAATCACAGTGCCTGGTAGGCCTTTTGGGGTCTAGAGGCAACACATTCTATAGTAGGTGTGCTGATTTGGCCTATGGGCTAGGTGATGTAGAAGATTACCAGATCTGAGAGAGCCTCAGAGCAGCAGGTCCAGGCTACAGTGCAAGCAGAACTGCCCACTGGGCAATAGAATCCAGCTGGCTCTGGGGGCCATGCAGTCTGGCTAGTGGCGGGAAAAGATGCACAAGTGTGGAGTTTGTGGTAAACCCCAGTGGGAGAATCACAGTTCAGGCCCTTGGCATTCTGGAGCAAGGCTGTGGCTTCTACAACAGAGAATTAATTACACAGCTTTTGAGAATAAGCTCTCGGTATGAAACACTTGACCATGGGATGCTGAGTGACCATGCATCCCAAATTGCCCGCTGTGAGTTGAGTTCTATCAGAGCCACCAATAATAAAGTTGACAGGCGACACGTGCTGAGGCTGTCCCAGCCAATGACTGAGCACAGTGGGGCTAACTGTAGGCTCATTCTTCTGAGAAATGGGACCCCTTCCAGCTTTCACTGGAACTCTGCATGGCCTGGCTGGAACATTCTATAGAGCTTCGCGGTAGTCTGTTGCAGGGGAAGTCTTCTCCCACCCACTGCGGTGTTTTCCTTTCCTTCACAGGTAACATCTCACCTTCCATTCCCTTTATTCTTACAGATATTTCCCCCAATATATCTCTTGTGCATCTAGTTCTGACTAGAGTCTGCTTTTAGGATGGTCCAAACTAACATAGAGGAGTGTTTTGTTGTTAGTCATGAAGAAAAAGCCAGAGAGAGTAAAAAACTCCATAAGGACTTGTTTCTTTTGAGGATTTTTTCTCCCCTGGATATTTTCCCCAAACTTCTGGTAAACAACTTCAAGTAATGCGTTGTTTGTCCCCAAGCTACCCCTACACTTTTAGACTAAGAATTCTATTTCCCAAGGCTACTCCCCTCCACAGCAGTGTTATAAATTATAGCTGACTACAGCAGGGGTTGAAGAATGTGAGCTCCAAATCAGGCCTCCTGGCCAGAGGGCTCTCCTTTTATCCTCAGGGTTGCCATTCAATCAGCTTTAACTGATGATCATTAAAACGAAAGGACGCTTGCTGATCTCAGTCCTGTGTGGTCTCCCCTCCCTTTAGTTCTGTTCTTAATAGCGTTGTAGGTGGTCCATTAGGGAGCCACAAGGCCTGTTCCCATATATGGCCCACCCTGGACGAATCGCTGTGTGGTTCTGATAGGGTTTCAGGATCCACCCTGCCCAGGGCTTTTGTGATCTGGTAGGAAGAGTCCACTTGAGGTTTGATGGAAATATCTAGAAGTGAGAACCCCCGCTGTGCCAATCAACTTCCATTTGAGCTGAAAGTAGCAATCACTTCGACCAAGTACACCCTCACTTGTAAGCAAGGAATCACTTTGCCGTCGGCATTGACTGCCTTCATCCCTGAGGCTCCGAGAGCACAGATTTATACCATATTCTTCAGCACCCCACCCTACTTACAAGTAGTTGTGTACCACGTCTATATGCTGTGTGAGGTGCACGTTCCTTTTGTCTGCCTTCCCCAAAATGTGTATTGTCAAACACTAATTCCTTGAAATGTCAATAATTGTTCTGCAAAAATGATTCCATGGTACTAACTTAATTAAACAAGGAGGCCATTAGACTGAGGTGGCTCTAAGGCCATGGTGCCCATGTAAGCCAACCAAAATCTAAGCCCACACATAAATGCCTCAAAGACAACCAATTACAACAGCCAACTAGGCTTTAAGCTACAGCCAATTAAATAATTTCTTTTTTTTGCTTCCTCACTTTCTCTGTATGTCTTTCTCCTAGCTTCTGTTGGAGCACTCCTAACCACTTCCGTTTGGCACCGCCCAATTCAAATGGAGTTTTCCTCAAACTCTCAAAATTTCTAATATGCCTCAGTTTGTCTTTCAACAATGGTTAAATAAATTTTGAAAATGCTGGACTAAAAAGAAAATATGTAAAGGAATACAAAAAAATAAAAACATTTTGGCTTCAGGACTTAGAGTCTTTAAGATGCCTAAGAACACTATGAATATTCACGAGGGAGATAGAGTATATAACATTTGTCAAAACTATTTACCACAAAAGCCATGGAGTTCATCCTGATTACTGCAGGGTAACTTTCCACAAGTACTGCGTCAGGGACTGGCATGTGCACAATTCAAGGCTGAGCGGCGAAAAGGAGGTTCCCCGTCTGAGAAGTGACAACATGAGGTTCCAGTCTCAATTGGAATAAGACTGTTCCCTTCTCCCATTTCCATGGAGCTTCCTACAACCAAAGCTATCAAGACTGGGGACAATTTGATTTTAAAGTCCTGGAAGCTTCTCTGGTAACATGAGGATGTTTAACTCTAGTCGTTGCCTTCAACTTTAAACATTGCCACATCCAGACTGTGAGGTACAGTCAATTATTTTAGTTTCTTTTGTTCCCAGAATCAACTGGATCCCATCAGAAAACAAAGCTCATGGTAGCTGAGAAAAACAGATCACAGTTTGAATTCATTTGGCAGTGAAGGGTAATGGATTACTGTGTGCCCCTGAATATCTCTTTTGGCAACACTAAAACTTCCAAGCTTTTGCTAAATAAACTGCCCCTGTTTATGTGACACCCTGTAACAGCCATGAGTCCACACTGCCCTTCTGTTTGCAGGCCTCTTAAGCTGTGGCTCATATTCAAACCTATTGCACAGCTCCATCCGATGTTTAGCAAACCGCTCCAGGAGGCACATACGTTCAGAGGCTTCCTGGCATGTGCTGTGGTCTAAACATCACTTGGACTGCCTTAGAGTGAATGTCTCTGCCAATTCTCTTCTGGAGTTAGGGACTCACTTCCACATAGATGAGCATGACAGCCTAAATCAAATGGAAAAGACTGCTTGGCAGATACTCACAGCAAATCCTAGGGATCTAGGATTTGAGAGGAGTACCCTTGTAGGAGAATTTGTTGTTGGTTTTCCTACAGTCTTGAGGCTCAGTCTGACAGTTGGCCATAATTCATTTTTTAAATACCCCAGGGCTGGCTCAAGGAGACTGGCCTCAGGGGACGGTCCAGGAATGTAAAGGGAATTGCTGCCGCACAGTGGAATATTCAGTTGTTGCATGCAATTCCTTAAAAAAATCGCCCGTAAATTTTCTTCATGTAACATTGAGGATTTATTTCAATGTTTGTTTATATTTAAGTATTTATTACTCACTTCCTTCCACTAAAGATTTGAGGGCATGGATTTATTCCAAGAATATGAGATTTTTGCAGACACAGACTTCTTTTCAATCCCTACATTGCTCATTCTGCATCAGTGACCTAGAAGTGCACGACGTTGCCACTCCTACAGTGATAGGACATTAGGACTTTCTTCTTTCCCCTTGCCAGTTTTTCTTTTTTTCTGGAGAAGTGCCAGGTGTTGATAAAGTTAATTCATATATCAGGACCCACAAAATGGAGGCTGCCCCGGTGGCCCAGCCCACATCCCAAATCTAAACCTAAGAGCCTGCACTTACGGGAAACAGCCGTCAAGGAAGCCTAACCAATGCCAATCACAGTCCTGCAACTCAGCTGTAGCTGGCTCACTTGACTGTGGAAAACAGGACCTGCTGCCTTGTCAGGAAATCCTCCACCTCCTGGCCGATTGTGCCCTGTTTTGGCGTTGCCTCTTTCAACAGTGCATAAAACTCGCTCTTGCCCAAAACCCCTTAGGAGGAGTGCTCGCTGCTTTCCTCCCCCGCCATGGGATTCTTACTCCCCCAGTCCATGGATTGTTTTCCCTTGAATAACAGACATCATACTTGTTACTAAATTGTTTTAGTTTTGTCATTTGACAGTTTATACGAGGAGGCCTGTTTGTTGAGGAATAACAGGCAGGAGGAGGGCCTGTAAAATGAGGGTTGTGGAAAGTGTAGTTAAGAAGGGATTAGGGGAAAATGAGGACAGATTTAACGAGCATGTTAAGAACAACTGGAAGATGTCAGGAAACCCTGTGTATTTGACCAGCCTAAGTATCCAAATGAATGACATGCATTCACCTTGTTGCTTAACTACGTGGAGCTTTGACAATGCCCTTTTCCTAAGGGAGACCCTGGCACTTCTGGCCTTCAAAAGACAGGAACACTAGCTGAATACATTTTCCAGGATCTTTTTTATGTCTAAAGCAAATAAAATGAAGCTCACGGACAATTTTGTAGGAGAGAATAATAGTGAAATGAAGTTGGGCACTCAGACCCTATTGGCACCCTCCCCGGGGACACGAGTAGAGCAGCTCCAAGGCAGACAGCCAGAACAAGGAGGCCTAGCCCTTGGCAGCACAGGGGGCATGCAGGAAGGAATCTATACCTATGTAGATGAGACAGTCCTTTCACCCATCAGCCCTTTTCTAATTAATTTACAGGAGGGAAAAATCAGGATGATGTGCTGGGAAGCCATTTGCATTCCTTAGTATGGTGTTCTCATTTCCACGAACTGTGGAGTTTTCTACAATTCTCCTTGTTCTACAGCAATAGAGTAAGTCACTCCCTTCTCTGTACTGCATCTTGTAGATCTATTATCACAATTACCACCCCATTTGGTGACTTTTCTGCCTCTGTATTGAACTACTCCTGGAGGCACAGGTGGCAGGCTGTACGGCTCTCACTTCCTCAGTGCCTAGCACAGGGCCCGGGGTTTCATAAAAGCTCCATTGACGTTCTTTAGACTTAATTGAATTGAAGGTGTCCGCAGTGGGAGTGGAGAGGAGAGAGAGAGAGAGAGAGGTGTAAAACCTACTTTCTTTTCATACTCAGAAGGAAATTAAGGACAGAGTTCTGAGAATAATTAAGCTTCATTTTCCCACCTGCAGCCAGATATCTGTTAACTTCAGTTAAGTTTGTGCAGACATACAAGCATTAACCACACACCCTACTGCCTTTGCAGCTCAGACTGTAAACTGAGGCTCTGTCTCCATAGTTCACAGCCTGAACAAGCCAGTCTGGGTTTGTACCAGCCACCAGCTGCTCCTCATCCTTGTCAGACAGAAAAATAGATACATGACCTATAGCTGTCACAAATTACAGCGCTCATGCTCCCCAGACTAGAACAAGCTGTTCTTTCTTTTCTCAACAGTCAATCAACCTAGATGTGGAAAACCCATTAGGGCATCTTTGCTTTGCTCCCCTGCCTCTCTCATCCTCTCATTGCATCCCTGAAGAAGGCCTCTGGGCCTAACTATTTCTTTTTCAAAGTTAATTAAGGTGGGGGACAGCCACTGCTACTGATGGGAGGTGATTACACACATGAGCAGATTTTATCATTAATCTCTCCCACTTAAACAGTTCCATGCTCAATTTTCCAGGGCTCAGTTTCATCTATTACTCTTAATTAGAGCCAGCTCCTACTTACTCAATTCATCAGGTATTTATGAAGCATCTACCATGAGCGTAAGGCTGTGTCTGTAACCATTGCCAGGAAAAGAACTAATCCAAACGTCATCTATGCTTGATCTTCACCGTGATCTCTACCGATACATAGAGGCGGGACAGCTCAGGACCGTGACCAGAAGGGATGCTGGGGAAGGTGGTGATCACCTTGTGACTGTTGGGGGTATTTAAGCAGAGATTTCACTCATTCATTCATTCATTCAACCAGCAGTTATCAAAGGCTCACTGTGGACAGAAGTCCCTGTATTGTCCACTCTTTCACTCCTACGGTGGCTGAATGAGAATTTAGAACTGGTGGTGGTGGTAGTTGGACAATGGGGTTAGAGATCATTCTCTAGCAAAGTTTAAGCTCTAGGACTCTCCTGACAGTACTGGAAAAAGCTGATTATTCACAGACTAATCCTTTCTGCCTGAAAGAGGAAATTACAGTTATTCCAGGAAAGACAAAATAAGCTATTATTTTCCTCCTGGGTCTCATTTAGTCATTTAAAAATATTTTCTAGTGAGTTAAAAAAAGTCCTTCAAAGACAATTTCAAAAATGTCAAGTTCTCAGGCCTGGCCCCATGGCTGAGTGGTTAAGTTTGCGTGCTCTGCTGCAGGTGGCCCAGTGTTTCGTTGGTTCGAATCCTGGGTGCAGACGTGGCACTGCTCATCAAACCACGTTGAGGCAGCGTCCTACATGCCACAACTAGAAGGACCCACAATGAAGAATATACAACTATGAACTGGGGGGCTTTGGGGAGAAAAAGGAAAAAAAATAAAATCTTTAAAAAAAAAAATGTCAAGTTATCTGTATCCATAAAGCTCAGCTCCCTGTTTGCTTAAAGGGACATTTTCTTACTAATCTCCTGGATTTCATGGAAAGCAGATGCAGAGGCCGTATATCCATATGTATATATCTCTCCTCAGAAATTTGGGGAACTCTCTCCTGGACCTCTTCCTTTAGGCAAGCTGGGCAAGCATCCTAGGATTGTATTACCTCATGTGCAGAGAGGGGCAATGGTACCCTCTAGTGGCTGACTTTTGTCAAGATGCTCTAGGTTGCTATCCTTGAAAGACAATTTGTTCTTTACCTAACTTCACTACTGATGGACAAGATCAACTTGATCTGACTCTGATGATTGCTTCAACACCTTTCCTCTTAGAGATAGTCTCTTCTTTTATCATGTAAAAAGCATGCATAAAGTACTGGCCTTGGCATTAAAAGAGCTGGGATTAGAATCCTGGTCTCTAGCAAGAATATTGGTTGCTCCCTCTTTTCTCTAAACCTCAATATGGGGACTGCTGTGAGGATTAAAATAAGCACATGTAAGATATCACATGAAATATACCTACAGAAAGATGGTACACCTTAAGCAAAGTGTTCTCCCAGGGGACTGCTCACCTATTTTTTCTTAATCTGGGAATCAGAAATTCTACTTTAATAGTTAAATGGATCCAAAACATGAAAATAACCAGAGGGGCACAGTGGTTCTTAACAAATCTTTTAGCCATCCTTATCAAGTATTGAATCAAATGCTCTGTAAGGAGAATTAAACAAAACTCACTCTATACACTTATCAGAACTTTGTGTGTCTATCTTTGATCAGTTGTAGATCTCAGGCTCCAAGTTCTTCTAATTAAGGAGCTGGGGTTTGTTTTAACCCATATGATAGGGGAATGGAAGACAATTCAGATTGGACTGGCAGCAAAACTAGGAGTCTCATCTGAACAGACCATGCTTTATATGTTAGCTTCATGTTTTGGGAGCTTTGGAACCAACCAAAATAAGTATGTGGTCTTTGTTAACTCTGCACATGGCAGTGCACAGCGGGGGCTCTCTCGGTGACCTGGGATTCTGCAGACCTCTGCCGTCACAACTCCCATGAGGAGCCAGTGTTCTCAACAGGCTGTGATAGTGTGTGGGGTGGGAGCTGAAAATATGTTCTTCCATTTGCGCAACACTATTCGATATCCTGTGCAACACCATTCAACATGTACAAACCACCCTCCGTCCACAAAAGCGACCGCAGCAATGGCATTTAACTCCAACACCTTCCACTGCATGGTGGTTTTCAAACAGACTTGTATTTAATTCCTGATTCTGCCACATCTTAGCTGTCTGGCTTTGGGCAAACTATTTGATCTGACTGAGCTTGAATGTTCTCATCTCTGATAAACCAATAATATCAATTTCATAGGGTTGTTGTGAAGATTACGTGATAATGCAGATAGAGACCTAGCACGACATCTGCATTTGCGTGTGTTTTATAGATGACAACTATTGCTGAGCAATATTGCTAAATCTTCTGCAGGTAATAAGGATTTTTAAATGTTAAAAATTTAAAATGATAAAATGAAGATATTATCCTTAAGAAATCTTCATAATTTTCGATGTGCTTCAGGTTATATTTGAACACGATTTATTTGCAAAACCCAGATATCACAGCATGGTTCCACTCATTTTTCAGGAAGATAATGTGATGGAAAAGCTTGTGTGTGGCCCTTGCACAAGTCAAGGCCGTAACAGCAGGCACTCTTCAGACAGTCTTCAGCACCCCATCTCAAACGCTAAGGTTATAAGCAGGGTTATCAGAGCCTACCAGTGACCACATAAAAGCCTCCGAGCTGGCCTGTGTCACAGCGCGCTGGGAAGCCTGGCAGTCTGCTCTAGAAGCTGGAACACACAGTGCTCCTTGGAGCCAGCCAGCCAACGGAAGGACCACACGCATCGCCCCTTCTCCGCATTAGAGAATGACTCTGGGAATACGACTTATACTGGCCCTGGCTTGCTTCAAAGCGTATTTGGTTTGCCCTGAAATGTTGGCTCAGGTCAGTCAATTTCAAGAAGAAAAAAGACGAGATTTTTTATTTTTCTCTCTCTCTTTTTTTTGAATCAATTCTACTCGGCTCTTAATTCCTGAGGCAAGCACTATGCTGCTTTTATTATCATTTCTTGATGGAAATGGGCAGAGACAGAGGCACAGAATCTTCCTGCTAATCATCAGGCAGCTTAATGTCTGTCACTAGCATCTAGTAGCATCTAGTAGAGAACCTTGGGGCTGGTGCCAGTTTCATGTCATGTTAGGGGCAAAACAGTCCATGTCAAGGAAATTATGGGGAAAGGATGCAGGGAAAGAGGAGAAAGAAAGAGTCAGCTAGAAGCTTGCAGGGATGAGGAGGGGCTGTGGTCAGAGGGTAAACAGGGGCGTGTTTGATCCAGTTCAGTTCCTGTAAGTAAGTCAAGAGCAAAGGTCTGCATAGAGCATCAGCATGTGGGTCTTTGACCCACTCAGTTCTGATGCTCCCCTCATCTCCACACCAAACTGCCATTCAGGTGATGATAGCAACAGGAGATGAAGAAAGACAGAGCTCAGCTTCTAGAAATGAGGATATGATGCAGGCCCCAGACAGATAACTAGAGAACAGTGCTGCTTTCACTGACTTCAACGTCCTGCTATGGCTTCTGATTCCACTCAGAGTCAAAGCTCTGGCCTTCGGTGGCCTGCAAGGCCCCCCAGGAGTGGCCAGCTTGTTTCTTGTCTGATCTCATTTCCTCTTGCTTTCCCCGTCCCTCGCTCCACTCCAATCCCACTCTCCTCCATGCTCTTTCTCAGACACACCAGGCATGCCCCTGCCTCAGCATCTTTGTACGCAGATTCTCTCTGCCTAGAGTGTTCTCCTCACAGATGTGCATAGCTCCCCCTCCCTTACCTCCTTCAGTTCTTTTCTCATGAGGCCTTTTTTGGCCACTCAATTTAAAATGACTGCTCCCTCACCTCTTCTTGATTTTTCTTCATAGCACATCTCACCTTTTAACACACTATATCCTTTACTTATTTATTTTGTTTATAGTCTAATTTCTTCCTCCTGAATGCAAGTTCCATGAGGGGGCAAGGTTTTCTCTGTGGTCTTCATCACCCAGAACAATGCCTGGCACACATTAAGACTTAGGGCATAGTTGTTACATAACAAACAAATGTTGGACTTTCTGTTCTCAGCACTGTCACTGGTGGGGCACAGAAACTCCTGGAGTCATAAATCCTGAGCACAAGGGCTCACTCAGACGTGTCAAGGTGGGGTTCTAACCCAGTGGGGTTGGGAGTGCCAATGTATTTCAGACTCAGCAATAGAGCCCTTCCAGTCTGTAAGGTGGTAACCCAGCTGACTTTGAGGAATAGGCATAAGAGCGAGGGTGCCAATGATGAAGCCATGCCATCGAGACCCTGAGGACATCAAAAATAAAGTCCCGGATGAAGTTGTGTCCCCATTGGAGATAGCAGCCATATCTTAAAGGCAACATATGTGTGAAGTTTGGAGGCAAAGCTTAGGATACAGTTTACCCAAGGGCTATAGACAAGATTAGGGTGTGTGTACCTTGATGTGGCTCTGGACCACTCCCTTCCGGCAACTCCCTGGCAAACGTCAGCTCACGTTTCAGCCTGGTCTTTATTGGCCCACATGGACATCCTCAGGCTTGTCCTGGGATTACCTTACAGGCACAGATGGCATCTCAAAACTGAGTGTCTGGGGCAGACGCGAGGCAGAAGATGTCCAAGGATTGTGTCACCCAATTTCTGAAAGAGATGCTCAATTATAAGACCCTCAAAGGCCGAGTGCTTCTTGTACGTGTTCTTATTTCATCCTCACATTGACCCCCTCAGAGAGGCAATTTTAAACAACAGAGGAAAATGAAACTCAGAAAGATTCAGTTTGTCCAAACTCACACGGGAGGTGGTAAGTGGCAGCGGGGGCGTTCCCTTGGGTTCTATGTCTGAAGCTGTGTACATTTCTCTGAACCACATTGCCACATAGCATCAGCGCAAGCAGGCTGGGGCCCTTCTCACCTGGTTCCTCGCAGGCGCCATCACCAGCCTGCCTGAACTGTGTCAGTGTGACCTCCCAGGTCCAGATAGAACACCATGTAGTTTGGCTCGCAGCCAGACATAATGGGAACAGAAAGAGCCCAGTCGGATGTAATGTACAGCCTGGTGACTATAGTTAACAATACTGTATTGTATATTTGAAAGTTGCTAAAAGAGTAGATCTTAAAAATTCTTATCACAAGAAAAAAAATGTGTAACTCTGTATGGTGATGGGTGGTGATCAGTTCACAATATATACATATATCAAATCATTATATTATAAGCCTGAAACTAATGTAATGTTATATGTCAATGTTATACGGGTTTGTGTGGAGCAATTTTAAAAAACTTTAGAGATACCATTTTTTTGCACCTCCCCATAATGTCAGGATGTCAAGTGTACAGCAAAGATTACTCCCCCCACCCACTTATAATAAAGGAAACTGAGGTAGCAAAAATAAAGGCCGCTTCCTGCTGCTTCTTTCTCCCTAGCAATTCCAATTACCCAGTGTCACCCAGGCAGACCTCTTCTCATCTCTAATCTCTCTTCCAGTGTGGATGAAAGGTGATACCCAGAAGGCTGGGACCAGAATAAAGTCCTCACAAAGTAGGAAAAAAACAGAGCCCAAGTCAAGTCAGATTTGTGTGTTCTCTCTGTCAGTCTGTGGGTGGATCCTACAGTAGGCAGGCAGAGATGGCTCCTCCAGGCATCAGAGATCATGTCCTTCACTAGGCTTCCATGCTGACTGAGTCTGGAGGTTACTGAGACACCCATCTGGCCAGCAAGTCTTGAAATAGTCTCCCTCAGGAGTTTTCTCTGCCTGTGGCCTGTTCTGTTTTTCTTCACTGAGGATGTGGTCGGAAGTCCTACTGGGGGAGCAAGTGGCACCAAATACAGAATTCATCCAACAAATATACTCATTCAGCAAATATTTTTTGAGCATCCCGTACATGCTAGGAACTCTGAAAGGGCCTGTGAAATAAATCCTTGGCTTATGGGTCTCTAAGGGTCGTGGGAAGTCTTTTTTTGGTGGCGATAGGATCATGAGTCTTGGGAACTAGGCCATGGGAGGGAAAATTAGTCATTGGCGTTCCTCAATGCATTTTATTAAGGCTGCCATTGGCTCTCGCATTCCCCACAGCTATCTATTACATTTGTGCTGTGCCTTAGGCCAGGGACACTGCTATGGTGTTATTGGTTGTGAAGTGGCCTAATTGAGTGGTCTCATATTCTGGGTTTTTTCTTAGACCCACCCTCATCTAAAGTCACCACTTCTGGGTCTCATTCTTTAGAGGTCTGGATAAATTCATTCAGGTTAATGTTCATAATTGGTTAATGTATTACCCTTATTAAAGTTACATTTCAAAGGAACACATTACACCTCCACTTAAAAGAATGGCAATAGGTGGGCAATTTGAAGGGCCTGCTGCTGCATGAGGTATGTTGGTCCAGGATGTATGTGTAATTCTCAAAATACATCATTTGGTTTAATGGAGTGAGCAGCCACCTGTGGAAATAGCCCTGTTTCTGGAGGGCACAGACATCACCTGGCTTAACCCCAAATGACCCAGAAGCTCCTTGATTTGCAAAGGATCCCATCCATCTCCTCTGCAGACTCAAAAACAGATACTATTTCTCAAATTTCCAAATTACGTGAAAAAGCAAATAGTATTTTAGAATTCTGATGTAACCTGTGGTGACAAGGAACATTGTCCTTGGCACTGTCCACTGGGTGTGGAGTAGGTACTGTCGGTGCTTCTCCAGACGCCAGCCGACCCCTTTACAGCACATGCCTCCCCGATGTCAATGTGCTTTTGCTTCTAAGTGCTGCACCGGCTGCCTTCGGGCTACAGGAGCCTTTGTTGAAAGTGACTGGGGGTTTGCATTCCCCTGGGTCAGCCATCGGCCAAGGACTGATGGGCAAAGGGCATGAAAGTCCAGCTCAGAGGTGGCACTTCAGAATTCCTCCGCTGGATCATCCTGAAGTGTCCTTAGTAGGATTTTGCACAGTTGTTGGGCTTTCTCTTTCCCTGTCCTGCTTCCTCCAGCTCTTCAGCACTTTCTCCTAGGACCGGGAGCACTTTCTTCATAAATCACTTGCACATTCTCATTCCAGGGCTCCTTCTGGAGAATTCTATTTAAGACAGGGTACATGAAGACAAGCAACATGCCAAGCAGCAGATATTTTTCTGACACCCTTGTCCCCAGGGGATGAAAGTAGCAATGCTTCAGCCTAAGCACAGGCTTCTTCGGAATGTGTGTTACTTCCAATCAGAAGCCTTGTTGGCCTGAAGTACACGTGCCCCTCCGCCCTACTTTAATGCTCTTCCTGGGGATTTTCACAGCATTTAACAGGCTTCTTGTCTGACTAAAGAACTCTTTGATGGCAGAAACTGTGTCTTTATTATTGTTTGAATTTTAAGTGAAATGATTGAATAAACCACATATTGCTGAGCACCCACAAAGTCCCAGGAGCTCCACCGGGCACGCAGATCCATAAAAGTCATTGGAATAAAAGTGATATTGATACCTCTTGTAAAACACAGGTCAAAACACACCAAATACTGCATTATTTTAATTTTCTGATACTGCTTTTGGCATTAATATTTTTGCAATTTTCATGACATATTGTAAAATCCTAGCAGGCTGCAGGCCTGGCCCCTGCTTGGAGGAGCAGGATGACTGGGGCGATGCCGATTGTCTCCTCGGTTCCAGTCAGCTGCAGAGGGGTTACAGTGAATGCCTAGATTCTCTCTCTGACACTGGGCATTAGTGAATTGTGGCAAAAATCATTATTCTCCCTTAATGTCACAACCTCAGCCCAGATTGCTCGGAGGAGAAAGTTTTTTAAAAACGTACAGATCCTGCGACTTATTAAATGCTTTTATCAACCACAGACAATATTTCAGGACTTCCTGATTCATCCTGAGGGATGGCCATTCAAAAGGCTATAAAGGGCCTTAACTGCTCCTCACACCAAAGTTTTCTTTATAAAGTCTCCCTGAGCTCTTAAACCATCAGCCAGATGTCATTGGTTTAAGAGAGAAAAGCTGAAATGTACCCCAGGGTCAGCCCTGACTGAACTGGGGATCTGTGAGGAAAAGTAATGAGGTCCAGAATGGGCAATATCGGTCAGAGGCACAAACTGAGATGGTCTGTTTGCCTCCTCCTCATTAGTGAGGCTAAGTGCCGAATGAACTAATGACACCAGCCAAGGGTTAACTGTATCCTATTAGTCAGTCATGAAAGATAAACGGATCATGTCTGTGAGGCAACAAGATAGGCTAGACCCGTAAAGGAATTAACAAGAAAAAGTTGGCGTGCAATTAATTCCTTCCTTCCTATTTCATCTTGAGCCAAAGGGTAACTTTCTTATTAAACAAAAGTATGAAGTGCATGAATCAAGTTGCTAACCCTCCAAGAGGGAAATGGAAATCAGTCAGGAACTACCCAATGACTGGACAATGCCAAGATTTTCTTACCTGGGTTTGGTACGTCCTCTGAGAATTACAGTGAAACCACGAACCATAGCAGGTAAACTAAACCTAAAACGAACGAGTCCAGGCTTCATTTTCCCTTTTGTGGATGTTGAAGAATTTCTTCTCAAACACTGCATGGCTCTCTAGGATGCATAAATTAAAATAGGCCTCATGGAACTAGCTTGCATTAATTAGGTCTGTTGCTTATAAATGACTATTTGTATTCTATTTTTAGTACTGCTACTGGCAATAGCACCCCGTACATCGCAACAAATATAATAGACTTTAAATAAAAGTTTTATGACTGGGACGTAATATGGTACCTGCCCTAAGCCATCTTATGATACTACTATAAAATGATACAAAATTATTACAATCAAAAGCAATGTGCCTTGATTTTCCCAAGTATTGTTCCAACATGATTCATTTTTATCAAGGATGGCAAATATGCGGCAAGAGGGCCAACTTTCTATGTCCATGGCAAGCATAGTTAATTGTCTTTGTCATTTTTTCCTGTAGGGTATCCTAAGGGGCCTCAGAAATCCTTCTTAGCACAAGGCTCCAGACACTATGTATCAGCTGATCAGAGAAACATGAGTTGAAACCTAAATTTCATTGGATTTTAGAAGGCTTAAGAGGAGGTGGTTTCAGACAGGGTAGAAAAGGCGGTTTGAGAACCACATCCTTTCTCTACAATTGCTAACATTAACCCGATGCTTATATGTGCCAAGTAATATTTTCTGAGCCTATGATGTATTAATTCATTTCATCCTCACAAAAACTCCATGCAGGAAATGATGTTAGTTTTTTTTATCTGTAGAACCGGGATAATGAGGCCCAGAAAGGTTAAGAAACTTAGTGAAGCATGCACAGCTGGTAATTGTCCGAGTTGGGATTCAAACCCGCATATTCTGGCTCCAGATCCTATACTCTGAACAACTAGACTGAAAAGAACTCAGTAGAAGAGGTAGATAATGTATAGAGACTAGAAAAAAGTTGTAATCAAAAAACAGAAAGAAAAAAATTACAAACGAGAAAAGAAATAAAAACAAAATTCATATTTGTAAGCAAAATTTTTTTTCTGGGATCCTAACCATGCTTTGAAAAATGTCTGATCATATATATATTACATTCACACACTATATATGTGTTATACGGTTATACATTATATATCATGACAAACTATGTATATGTATATATGTGTGTATATATTCTCCCACATATTAACAAATAGTAGCAACGTTATGACGTTAGTATCTTTTGAATACAGATTTTCCCTATCCAAAAGTTCTCTTTACTCCACTTCGCTTTTATGAAAGACCTACATTACTACCTGTTTTTGCTAACCAAAAGAAATCTAAAGAGGATTTTCACTTTTACAGAAAAAAAGGTAAAAAGCAAAAATAGCGTTCCGCGTTTGTTCCCTGGCGAGCCTCTACAGAGACAGTGAGCGCCCGGCACAGCGAGAGTGGCGCCACCCAGCGAGCTCCTTCCCCGAGACCTACACTCAGCACGCCAGCGTCAAGCCGCCACAGCCTTGAACTGTGTCTGTGAATATCTGTGCTTCATCTCCATTTATTTTGTTAAGTTATTTTTTGGGTGTAGGAATGCTCAAAAAAATTCCCCACATAAATTAATGCTAATTGTTTCTTCCCTGTACGCCATTTCGTCTTATGAAAAATGTCCTAGGAACACTCTGCTTTCATATATTGGAGGAAACCTGTATAAAGTAACAGTAAAATTTGACCTTTTCCAATTATTCCGAGGGAAAGTCCATTTTTTGAAAAAGAGTGAAGGGTAAATGTCAGATGGCTGAGTCACAGAATACTGAAAAGGTTAAGGCAAAAGGAGAGGATTGCCAGAGTTCTTTTAGTCTGAGACATGATAATAAGGAAACTTACCTGATTCTGAGAGTGCTCTTATGGTGATATGAGAGTCCATTTTCATGGACAATGATGAGGACAAAAACTCAGGGCAGTGAAGTTCAAGACTCGCTTCCTGAACGTCATCACCAAGGTTTTCTCTGATGATTTAGACAAAAATTCATAATGTTCTGTTGCATTTCCTAGCAGACATGCCTATCTTCTACCTTTTACAGACTGTTCCTGCAGTTTATCAGTGGACAATGACAAAAACCTATGGCTTGCAGGGTGGGCATTAGAAAAATAAACAAAGTTGAAAAATTCTTAGATTCTGTGCATACCAATTTGTCTCCTGTTTTTTACTTCAAAGTCTTAGATAACATTATACTTACGGAGTATTATGACTATTATGAATATGTGATCTCCATATCATTGGATAAGATGGCTATTTGATATGCCATTTTCCTGAGAGTTTGAAAAACATGAATCAATATCCTATGATCCACTTATACTGGATAAATTGATTATCCATTAAATGGCACTGATATATTTCTAAAAAACTGTCATAGTTGGTAAGTGTCTCTAGCTATTTACTCAGATGTACAAAAAAAAATTTACCGCAAAATGAAAACTTTTGTGACTTGTGAATAGGTGTTATCAAATTTATCCTGGGGAAACGTTTTAAAAAGTGTCTACAGGAATTTTTATGACTGCAGCCGTAAACACAGAGTAAAGAAGAAAATTCAAGCAATTGTTCTAATGATTCAAGAAAAATATTTATTTGCCTTAATTACCCACATCTTTTAGAGAGTTCACGGTGTATCTCTCACCTCAGCTAATCACATATAAAAGTCAAGACACAGGCTACGTGGAGTCAATGTTTTGTACACTAACAGATGTTTAGCTGAATTTTCAACTACCATCTGTGATAGGATGCTAGGCTGAACTCCTACACAGCCTTTGATTAACTTCCTCACTTGGAAAGCTAATTAGATAAGTGTCCTGAGTGCAACACGGGGTCTGAGTCAGGAATTTATATCCTTTTCTGCTTCTCCAGTGACTCAACCTGCACATGCTGCATGCAAGGGCAGAGATTCTGACTACAGCATAGGAACTTGTATCCAGCACCGTTCAACAGAGCTACAGGGGTGATGGGCATGACTCTCATGAATCCTGCCTGGCTCACCGTGATGAGAGAAGATTTCAGAGTGAAGAAGGAGGCTGGATCTGCTTGTTAGAATCAGATCAGACGCAGCCCATACTTAAATGTGCCACTTGAAGAAACATCTCTTCCTTGGCCTGAAGTGGGAAATTGGTCTTGACAGTGATTTTCTTAGGGGACTCGTTGGTCAGTTAGCCGGGTTGGCAAATACTGCCTTATACTCTCTCCATTTTAATTGAACGTTTGGCTTGTTTTTATTATTCCCATGGTGATAAGATTCTTTCATAGTGGAATAGTCCTGGATGGATGGGATGGACTGCCCAAATAAAGTCACCAAGTCACAGCCCTTGAATTTAGTATTTCTCTCTGAAGACCTCCTATGGTGTCCTGTACTCATGCTCAGCTCTTGGCCTTCTCACACTGTCCCCACTTCTTAATATACAGCCCCATCTTTTATTCTTTTTTAAATCTACAAAACTTTTGAAGCCAAATCTCTTTATTGATGAGGGCTATTGCCTGCCTCTGGACTGGGTATGTAATGGACCTGAGGGTTTTCAGGTACAGCCCATCTCTCCTCACCTAGAGACTGAAATGTAAGTTTCACTTTGAGACAACCACACTCTGGTATAGAGGGTCTAGCCCATGCGTAAGTGTGAGGCCTTTGCTGGGAGGCAGGCCCTGGTTTTGTTCCTGGCTCAGACACTCTATGTGCAAGTTATTTAGTCTCTAAAAGCCTCGATTATCTCATTTCTAAAATGATGATAATAATAGTATTTACCTCATACAGTTGTTGTAAGCATTAAGCTAGGTTAAATTCGATAACTCATAGAAAGCATTTATCACAGTGCCTGGCACACAGCAGGTGCTCAGCAAATGCTTCTCAAACTTGTATTAAATCCCATTTCTTTACTTGATTGCAAGCTCCTGGAGGTCAGACACCCATTTGCTATTCCTTTCAATCCCTGGCAGAGTTCTGAGCAGATAGTATTTTCTGGTAATTCATTTATATGTCCAGTAAAATCATATTGAATTTGTGCTATTTCTCAGTTTCAGAGTAATGAGAACAGCAGAGAGCAAAACTAGGCATTGATGTATAAAAACAGGGACTTGCTTATGTTCACTGGTGGTGGGTCTGCCATGAGGAGTGGACAGGGCTTGGCCCCTGGGGAGCAGCTGTGTGGTCAGTGTCAGACGTCACCATTGTGTTGTCTTTATGGTACCCAAACCTCCAGAAAGCACCAAATCTGAGAGGGGAAATATGACAGAGAGAGAGAGAGGGAGAGTGCAGTTTGGATATACATTTCAACTTATTAGTCACTTTATTTTAAAAAGTTAAGCTGACACGAATACAGGATTTAAAGCCAGTGGCCTTGAACCTTATGAAAGATGGTCATGCTTATGACAATCCTCTGACAATATACCTTTAAGCTCTTGTTGGAATTTTGTAAACCTTTCTTAAAGTACAATTGATTTCTCTTTTCATCTTCCAATTTAAAGGAAATTAGAAGAGGTGCTAATTCACCTGCACTTTAAGGAAAATCTGCGCACTTCAAGACATATTAACTTTGAACAATAACAGGTGGCACTTGATAGTAATGCCTTTTACTGAGGAACCCAGTCGTGCCTGTTGCATTTCCCAGAACTTATGTCTTGTCAAGTCAACCCACCTTAAAAGACACTGAGGAATCTGAATATCTTTTCTAGAGTCTTCTGGAGTCAAGCCCTTTGGCTGTCATAGAGCCCTCCATGGCACAGAGGCCAACCTCTTGCACGGCACAGCACACAAACTATGTGGATGTTAGTTATTTTAATTTGTGGTAGTGCATTTGGTATGAGGTTGATTTTTACAACTTTTCATTCAAATGTCACAAAACACTTGAAAACAGACCTTTTCTGTATCACTAACTAACTTCTCAATAAATAATACCCACGAATATGAAATCACTGAATATACAATTTCAGCTATATTTTCTGATCTGGTTACATAAAAGTCCTCGGATTTAAATTACATCAAAGCTGGGGCTAACCAGATTTTCTGTGACCATTTTATCTTTAGGATGAAGTTTAACATTTGCTTTTGAAGCCTCTCTTTATTGAACTTAAAGTGGCACTTCCACTTAACAGCCAGCATCATTGAAATGTTCATAGTCTTTGAGTAGTTGAACAGATGAGCCTTCATTTCTCTGTTTTAGCTGTTTCGGGTCGTGCCTCAGCATCATCAGTAAGTCATGACAACCTCCTGACGAGTGCTCATCATGCAAATTCTTGTTATATGTATTTTGAGAGGGTGGTAGAACATACTGAGAATAACGGAGAAGTAGTTGCAAGTTCCCTCAGCACTTTTTTTCCTTTACATTCGATGCCAAATGTGGGAATTCACCTGTAAATGCCTTCAGAGATGGCATAAAATTATGCTATAACTGAACCAAATAGCCACAATTATTTGTGGCTTTGATACTTCTCCAAGAAAGAGTTCTCATTTGGTCAACGATTTTTCAGTCACAATAAAAAAAATATAACAAAGAGCTTCTGAGTGTCAATACTGGCTTCAAAAGAAAACAGGGAAAGCATTTCACGCTCCTATGTGCAGGTGCGTGTGCACACACACACCCCCACACACAACCGAACCATGTTTCCAGGATTCAGTGGAGGAAGCACTTTTTCACTGTTAAGCGTAGCATTTTCAAAGAGATGAACCAGAAAATTTAGGAAAGATTTAATTCCACTTTGCACAGACATTACCAATTGTATCCTGGGGCGGGTGGGAGAGGAGGGAGCTGAGCAGGGTAAATGATTAAACAGCATTCTATAAATGGCCATAGATTATTTTTCTCTAGATTTCAGGGCTGGAAGTCACCATCAGGGGATCCACAGAGCAGGCAAGAAGGTCCCTGAAATCACTTCAGGAGAAATACCATAGTATGGTGCGTCTGCCCCTGCCAACTGAAATGATTTCCAGGCAGACATTACATGACAACCACATCATGACAATAGTTATGCTCAAGAAAGCAGTTTATAAAACAAGCACCAACAACTGGGCATAATGTTCATCATAATCTGAAACCTTTAGCTGAACAATGAAATTTAATCACCAAAAATATTAAATATTAGGGTTCCAGATGATAGGATGACCCAATCATCTTTGAACTTTTTCTTGTGTAAAAGGTGGTCGTATTGGCACTTAAAAAAATAAATCAAAAAATAATATGGCTTCAAGTGGACAAATAAATATGGATTTTAAAGGAAGTCTTTGCATTATCTATTGCTTTCCTCCTGATTTGGTTCCATTGATAATTTCTCCCCAAGTTTTCTAATAAGTTCTGCTAGGTCTTCTGAATTCTGAGTTTTTTCTTCAAGGAGTTCATAGCGGAGACTTGAGATGTCCTGCTTAATTTCCTTCAGTTCCCCTTTGAAAAACAAGAGTGAGAAGCAGTTAACTATGAATACGTAATGCACAGAAACTAGTGATTCAGGGATAGACTGCAATCTGTCCTAATTCCACACACATCTGTATTTTGAATCCTTTCAAAGGAAATAACTTCCTTGGAAGAGGTTTCTACTTTCTCAGCTAAATATTTTGGTTAATGAAAAGAGAAAATTATAACAGAAGTCTTCCTAAAGGAAGTTAAAGGGACGCGTTGGTGGCAAATGTTGCAGGGGTTGGGGGCAACAGCCCCTCACTCTTCTCAACCGCTTACTCCTCCCTCTAAGCCCCCCACAAAAACAATAGTTACTTATCTCACAAGTGGCACACGCCCCTAGCTGTGGAGAAATAGCCCATTTCCTGAGTATTTAACAGTTTTGATGGTCGTGAGATCCTGTCTTCTCTTCCCCTTGCTGCTCACCCTTCCCATGCCCATCTCTCCTGCTCTCCCTCAGCTCTGCATCAGGCCCCACGTCCCAGCTCACGCTCAGGGACCAACTTGTCCCTGTGTTTGACTCACCTTCGTTCACTTCATCACTCTCCTTATCTGTCTGGGCTTTTAGTACATATCTTTTAATGAGCCTCTTCATTATTTTCTGGACAGAGAAAGGAGAAATTCATCTCAGTTTTATGGTCAAGACAGGTCTCTCATTTGGAAGAAGTTTTTGAGTCTTTCTTCCTTCAGTAAGCACTTTAGAAGTGATGGCTATCAAAGATTAGGATGATTCATCTGGTCGGGAATGCATGCTATCTCCAGATTTTAAAAGCCATTTTCTCACCACTGGGGCTAATGACTCAAAAGTTAATTCTTGAGAAAAGAATAAATTTAGAACAAACATTTAATCCTTGATGTTCATTGCTTGTGTTTTATTTGAAAAGTATTAGACCAGGCCCAGCCTTTCAGTTGGGCAGGCTGGAGGTGTGCAGTACTGCATGTGGAAATGGAAAATTAAGCAAACGTACACTCGTTTATGTTTTTCCCCTCTTACTAAAGAATGTAGCCAGTTTTCATTTTATACCTGCCAGTAATTTAGGAATGGCTAGCTTCTCCTGTGCCTGGGTTTCTACCATGAGGATGTTGCTTCTACTGCATACTGTTCATGAAAAGTAGGAGGAACAGCACGTGTGGAGGAGGCCCTGGGTAGATATACAGCTAAACCAAAGCATACTAAGCCCAAAGATAAATGGTGGACAGTAAAATTCCACTTTCAAGCACTCATTCTAAGGATGTAATTGGATATATGGACAAGTATATTCATAGTAGTACTACCTGTAATAGAAAAAACAAACTCATAAATGTCCATCCTTAGGGGATTATTTTAACAAATTATATATGTGTACAAAGGAATACTATACATCCATTAAAATTAATATGAATATATGTTCTGTGGAAAAACTATTACTCGTTATATAAGTACTAACTCATCATATAACATATATATTTGTATAATAATATTAAAATATGTGTAAAATTATACACATACATCTGGCAGAATATTCACCCAAAGTAAGTAGTCTTTATTTCTCAGTGATGGGATTTTAGGTGAATTTTGCTCTCTTCTTTATATATTTTGTAAGGATAGACTTTAAAAATGAACATGTAGACTCTAAAGCTTTATGATGCTGAGACTTCATCTATTTTCTTTACTTAAGTGTCTCCAGCACTTAGAATGTGCCTGGTTGGGGCTGACCTGGTGGCTCAGTGGTTAATTCATGCACTCTGCCTGGGTGGCCCGGGGTTCACTGGTTTGGATTCCAAGCACGGACCTATGCACCACTTGTCAAGCCATGCTGTGGCAGGCGTCCCACATATAAAATGGAGTAAAATGGGCACAGATGGTAACTCAGGGCCAGTATTTCTCAGTAGAAAGGGAAGGATTGGCAGCGGATGTTAACTCAGGGCTAATCTTCCTCAAAAAAAAAAAAAGAAAGTGCCTGGCACATGGTAACTGCCCAATAAATATCTGTTGGATTAATGCATTATTTTGATGCTGAGAAAAATATAATAGTTCATTTTCATTTAAAGAATTGCATAGTTTGAGATTTTAAACGTTGCAGATAGCTAACCTTATTTCTTTAAAAGTTCCTGCTTACCTGATACTGTCTTGGAGGATTATTGAAACTATTTAACTGGAAATCTTCTGAACTCCTTATACTTGACTGTTTACTGTGCCCAAGCTGTAATTTGAAAAAAATTAGAAATTCTTATTTAATTTTTCTTTTAAATAATTGATGAAGTTTATTAGTTACATTCTTTATTAGTAACATAAATTTATTAGTTACTATATAGATAGTCTCAGATATACATGAATTATCTTATCTATGTGTATAGTGTCATTGTAACTCAATTTGCTTAATATTCTGCCTTCCAAGACAAATCATAGGCACTTTAGGAGTGCTCTGTCTCTCAATGGCTATTGGAGGTTGTCTGAGAGTCTCTTAGACTTGGTGGCTATCAATCACCTTGTCATGAGAGTCATGCTTTAACCTTCCCACAGATACATCTGTGATATGTGATCTGCAAACACGTTGAGAAAATAACGGTGGTGATTTCAGAAGTCCACTGAGGATGGGTCAACAGGCCAGCACGATTAACTGCAGCATCCATGCCTGTGGAGGTCTGATGAGGATCCTGAAGAAATGCCAACATGAGACTTGGCTGTGGGACAAAATTCAGGTGCCAAGAAAGCACTAATTAATCCATTTAAATTTCAGGATCTGTATAGTATTACATTTGGGCAGCACCTTTCAAATAATATATTTGCTTGAAGAGGCAAATAACAAAAAATTAGAGCAATCTGCAGTAAAGGTCGTAACATACCATACTACTATGCTAAGAGAATGATTAAAAAGTTCTTTAAGAAATTTTCTAAAGGGAAAAAATCATTTTACAAAGAAATAAGTAGGAGAACCTGAGTGAAACAGAGCAACTCTAAATTTGTGTTTTTGGTGCACAACTGTTTTCCAGTGGATGAGAAACTTTGAGACTGTCTTCAAAGACAGCCATGATTTATATTTCTCAATGACATCTAAGTTGCTATAAGTAAAGCTCAATGAGATTCAATTAAAATCCTTAACTCAAAAATTAATTCTTTAATGCTTTGACACTTTAAATGACCACATGCTGAATTATAACAGCTATGTACACATTCATCCATTGAACAAGTATGTACTGAGTGTCCTCTATATGTAAGGTGCTGTGCTAGATTCAATGAGAACTCAAACAATTGTGATCTAGCTGAGTCATAATAGGAAAAATGTGGCAAGGCTGATATCCATAAAAACAATGTACAGTTTTAAAAATATTGTTCAGACAGCATCCTTCTTCATGTGACTACTTTCCTTTTTCTTTCACCTTGTCTAAAAAGGTCAGTAAAATGTCTATTTTATTTTAATTTATATAGACCTTAAAAACCAAGGAAGAGCACTCGATGGAAACCTGAAGACTTTCTGGCTCTGCCACAAGTTAGCTGTGGAACACGAGGCGAGAAGCTGAAACTTTGTATAATCTCGTCTGACGATGAAGGGAGAGGTCTAGCTGACCTCTATAATCCTTCAAGTCCTACTAATTTATGAATTCATGAAACGAAAGCAAACTTCAATATATTTTTAACAATACAATTTTAGTATTTAATTTTTAAATATAATTATTCACTTATTTTTATAATATAATTATTCCTGGCTTTCAAATTATGATTTACACCGTAAGGCATCATTACATGTGATGACCAGCTTCAAACTCGCTTTCATCCCCCAGGTTTATGCTACAGCATGGAGGGTGAGGACAGGTCCATAATCAGAGGGAAAGGATCCATCACCCTTTCCCTTTGTGCAACATGCCTTTGATTTATTAACTCTCTGTTCATGAACTCACAACGTCATGGTTGCAAATCATTAATTTTATGTCTCCTTCTTTCATTAGAGGCCACTAGTATATCCTATGGTGTTCATGGAAATAGGGAAGTAGAAATTTATGCTTCTTTGGGATTCTTTTGAAAGCAAATAAGTGGTCTCTAATACTCAATATGCCAGTCATCCCCAATTAAGGCAGCTCCACAACACATCGTACCTATAGAGATAATCCTTTTTTAACTGAAGCTTAATACTATATTAATGTCACACAGGCCTTCTTTCATTCACTGTTCTCTAATTTAAGGCCTTTCTGTTTGGGGCTCCCAATTCCTGAAACCCTCTTTTCCTGGCACTTTGCCTGACTTGTTCTCTTTCATCCTTTGGATTTTAGCTTAAAACATAAGCTCCTCAGAGAAGCTTTCTCTGCCCATCCCATGAAAAATAGATCTTGAGCAAGCTAGGCCTTCTGTTTCCTTCATAATATGCTTCACTATTGATAATTATTTTATTCACTGGTTGGTTACATGTTTACTGTCTACATTTTCTAGGCTCTACAGAATGAGGGACTCTATTTAATTCATCTCAGTGTCCCTAGTGCCAACATTGCCTGGCATATGACAACTGCTCAAAAATTGTTGGTTGGTGAAATGAGTGAAGGAAGAAGAGCTTCTGGGTCATTCATAGACTGCACTTGGTTTCTGGACACCTCGTTATACAAGACATGTACAGTCTAGGTTCATGAACTGATTGTCGCAGCTCAATGCATGGTAAAGATAG